>NC_037680.1:40400814-40700814 GCF_003255815.1 Theropithecus gelada
CAAACCCCTAGGTTAAAGTCGGAATTAGAGATATTAATTTCAATCTATTGAAAGACTGATGCCAGGGAATGCTTCAACCTACCAGGCAAAAGTAAAAGGGTAGCTGAATGGCTAACAGTGCAATCTCTTTTCTCTAATATTAAGACTTAAATATACTTCTATATTTCATAAGATGGTCAGAAACAACAAGGATAAATAATTTAGCAAATGATTTTACAATAAAATATAACACCCCTCCCACATCTCAAATGTGCTGATAATTCTTCCTAAATTCTCCAAGTTGAAATATTTTTAAATGTTAATTTTTTCGTTCACAAACAGGAATAGTTCATTCTATCTCATTTAAAATAAGCATGCTGTTGTGTTTCTGGGCTCACAATGGCTTCTGCCAAGTATACCCCCTACTCCTAGCCTTGGGGGGAAAAAAGCACACATACTATTATCCAAAATCTATAAAACGTGGCGTAAAGAATGTCCCATTCCTCAGACTGAAACTGCTGAGGAAACTGGATGTAACAAGTGATCTCTTGAGCAAAACTTCCTGAAACAATGTGTATATAATCCATGATAAGATTATATCAAACACTAACAACTCTTTACAAAATAGATTTTTGTCTGACAACAGATATGAATGTAGGTTCCAGAGAAAAACAGCATAACATAATAAAAAAGCAAGGCAAAATTAACGACAAAAACTTAAGTAAATCAGCTGCTGTACTAACTAATCAGCTTATGTAACCTCACTTCTGCATTTTGTTTTCCTATTGGCACCTTGAGGTTTGCAAGCGGTGCCTGTGAGCTTAGTATCTAGAAGCCGTGAAATAGTAAACATATCCTTCATATTACTACTAGCTACTGCTATTTATGTGCCTCTGTGGCAGTCTTTGTTATTTATCAGAGATTTTTTTTTTTTTTCTGTGTAATCACGATGTAACTTTCATTTCCAAATCCATTGACCTACCAGGCTGCCTCCACTATGCCAATTCTCTTGTCAGGAATGCAATGTTCAGGCCTGTCTATGGGCTGCCTATGGGCTGCTCCCTCATCCATTCTTCTTGATAGTGCATTTGCTTTAAAGTTGGACTTCCCTGAATTGAGTTCAAGGCTCACAACAGGAAGAGTTTAAAAGGACTTATGCAGGTTTTTTTTGTTTTGTTTTGTTTTGTTTTTTTCCCACTCTCATAGTTTCATAAACTTATATGATTAGAACGGAATAAAATAAGTGATCTGGTCCAACCAATTGCCTGTAATCACAAATCACCTAGGTCATCACAAACTGATTATATTCTGTCACACTGTGAAGAAGCCTTGGGGGAAGGGGAAGAGATTATACACCCGCCGCCAGCCCCCCACCCCCGCTCAGTGATAGTTTCCAGTCTTTAGTTGGGAAGCTTTTACATACAAAAAAAAAATAATTTTCCTCTTATTTCATTTTCTGCAAAGATAAGGCAATGTGGTAGAGGACAAGTAGCACTCGAACTACAGGAAAATGACCAAAGTTCTCACTTTGGGAGGCTGAGGCTGGTGGATCACATGAGGTCAGGAGTTGAAGACCAGCCTGGCCAACATGGTGAAACCCCATCTCTGCTAAAAATTAAAAAAAAAAAAAAAATTAGCCAGGCATGGTCGTGGGTGCCTGTAGTTCCAGCTACTCAGGAGGCTGAGACAGGAGAATCACTTGAGCCCAGGAGGCGGAAGTTGCAGGTTGCAGTGAGCCAAGATTGCACCATTGCACTCCAGCCTGGGTGACAAGAGTGAAACTCCATCTCCAAAAAGAACAATTAAAATAAAAGACCAAAGTTTTATATCCCGATTCCTCTACTTTTGTGAAACTATAAGTAAATAATTTTCCATCTCTATACCATAGTATGTTTATCTAAAGTAGAATTCTTGTTGCTTGGCCTATTGATATAATTAGGGAGGAATAGAAGTATATATATTGTAAATTCTAATGAGTAATGTATATTTAAACAAGTATTTTAAAGAAAATAAAATAGGCCAGTGTCATCACATAAATATTATTTCATTCCCATTGAACAATTATTACATGGAAAATGCTTTCATGTGAATTATCTCATGTAGTTCTCACAGTAGCCCTATGAGACAGGTATTACTGTCTTTATTTTTCATATAGGAAAACTGAAGCTTGGAAATGTTAAGTGGTAGATTGAAGGATGTACAGCAAATGTTGCAGTTGAAATTCAAACCCTATAAGGTTAATTTCAGAGCCCATTGTATTAACCTCTCTGATAGTCTACAAACTGGAGATAAGCAAGAGGCAGTGTTAGATCATAGCAAGAATATGGGCTTACAAGTTTGATAGACATGCCCTCTAAGTTTGCTTTTGCTGCCACCAGCTATATGACATTGAATGAGTCACTTAAACTTTCCCATCTTTAAGATGGGGTTTGTCCAGGTGTGGTAGCTCATGCCTGTAATCCCAGCAGTTCGGGAGGCTGAGGTGGAAGGGTTTCTTTAGGACAGGAGTTCAAGACCAGCCTGGGCAGTATAGTGACACCACCATCTCTTCAAAAAATAAAAACAAAATGGAAAGTAATTTTTTAAAAATAGGATAAATGCTACTCATTTAGTAGATGGTTACTGCAAAATTACAGGAGGATTAAATAAAATAATATCGAAAGGCACTTAGCACAAAGCCTTAATTGTTCTATAAATGGCTTCAATTATCAATAATAAATGATATCAGCCTTAAGACTGACCTCTGTGAAAAATACATTTAACATTCATCAAATGAGAGCTGTATCTGAGCATATCTGAGATGTTGAGATTGAGCACAGATCTGCCATCAGGAGCTCACTGTCAGCCAGGCGCGGTGGCTAACGCCTGTAATCCCAGCACTTTGGGAGGCTGAGGCAGATGGATCACAAGGTCAGGAGATCTAGACCATCCTGGCCAACATGGTGAAAACCCGTCTCTACTAAAAATACAAAAATTAGCTGGGCGTGGTGGCACATGCCTGTAGTCCCAGCTACTCGGGAGGCTGAGGCAGGAGAATCGCTTGAACCCAGGAGGCGGAGGTTGCAGTGAGCTGAGATTGCACTACTGCACTACAGCCTGGTGACAGAGTGAGATTCCTTTTCAAAAAAAACAAAAACAAAAACAAACAAAAAAAAACCTCATTGTCTAGTGATACCACTAGAGTATACCTTCAGTGTAACTCTGAGTTAAGGATCTCTTCATTATTTGGATAGTTACTTGACTTAGACACAGTGGATAGACAATAACTAAGTATCGGCTGAATGAATGGATGAATGAGTGGGTGTTCCAATATATCAAGACTTAGATTCAACTTCAGTGTCCCCTGAGACACAGGTTAAACAAATTTCAATAGTTTTATTTTATTCTATTGTATTCATAGCACCCATGTATACTTTATTTTTTATTTATTTTATTTTCCCATAAGTTATTGGGGTACAGGTGGTATTTGGTTGCATGAGTAAGTTCTGTAGTGGTAATTCGTGAGATCCTGGTGCACCCATCATCCAAGCAGTATATACTGCACCGTATTTGTTGTCTTTTATCCCTCGGCCCCCATCCCACTCTTCCATCAAGTCCCCAAAGTCCACTGTATCAGTCTTATGCCTCTGTGTCCTCATAGCTTAGCTCGCACATATCAGTGAGAACATATGATGTTTGCTTTTCCATTCCTGAATTACTTCACTTAGAATAATAGTCTCGAATCTCGTCCAGGTCATTGCAAATGCTGTTAATTCATTCCTTTTTATGGCTGAGTAGTATTCCATCATATATATATAAATACACCCCAGTTTCTTTATCCACTCGTTGATTGATGGGCATTTGGGTTGGTTCCACAATTTTGCAATTGTGAATTGTGCTGCTATAAACATGTGTGTGCAAGTATCTTTTTCGAACAAAGACTTCTTTTCCTCTGGGTAAATACCCAGTAGTGGGATTGCTGGATCAAATGGTAGTTCTACTTTTAGTTCTTTAAGGAATCCCTACACTGTTTTCCACAGTGGCTGTACTAGTTTAGATTCCCACCAGATGTATAGAAGTGTTCCCTGATCTCCGCATCCAAGCCAACATCTACTGTTTTTTGACTCTTTCATTATGGCCATTCTTGCAGGAGTCAGGTGGTATCGCATTATGGTTTTGATTTGCATTTCCCTGATCATGAGTGATGTTGAGTATTCTTTCATATGTTTGTTGGCTATTTGCATATCTTCTTTGGAGAATTGTCTATTCATGTCCTTAACTACTTTTTTTCATATGGAATGGTAAGAAAGATTAGGAATATCATGGACCACTAACCCAATGCACCGCTACCCTTTGGGATTTCCTAACCCTATTTATACTTAATAGTACTAAGGATCAATATGATCTAAATTCTGTCTGCTTTATTTATGAGATAGAATCTCCATAAAATGGAAATACAAAGTTATCTCACATTGAAAACAGGTATCATCAGTGGCAATAATAAAAGTGTCTAAACTAGTCCAATTTAGTATTAGGCAGTCAAAATAAATGTTAGACCAACTAGCATGAACAGCATCCAAAAATAATCATGGTAGCCTTCCTAGTGCTTTCTTCCTGAATACCAGACCACTGTATAGTACCAACATGGCAGTTTAGCTGGCTTTGTTAGCTCTGGCTGGTGGGCTCCTGGTATTACTGATGGTTTAAATGTTTTTCCTTTGCTTTTTTTTTTCATTATCATCCTAAGGGTCTATAACATAAATACATTCACTGTGTGACTAGAGAAATAATAAAAATAATATTTTACAGTAAAATAAAGAAGCTCAAGGAGCAAACTCTGATTTTTAAAAATGTTATTAGAATATCTGTATTTAAATGAAAACCCACTATATTAAAATTCAAGAGAAAAATACACCTACATTTTAAAAAAATTTTAAATTCAAATGTCAATTAATGAAGGTTAAGAAGTGGAAGCAGAGAGATAATGCCTGAATATATTTACTTTTATGCTTATCTTCTTTGATTATTCATTCCCATTCACTGATGTAAAGTTCAGAATTGTCCAGAAAATTATCTTTAAAATATTACATGTGATAGCTTTATTAATCCTTTTTTGTGAAGGAGACTGGCATCTTAAATAAATTGCTTTTTTCCCACCTTTTATTCTCTCTTTCCAAACTTTCTTCATCATTTTCTTTAGAGAAAAATGAATTTTATCTATGTTTTATTATGTTTCATTGATTATTTAATTATTTTTCTATTGTTTTCCTGCCATTTTAAATTTGGAAAGATGAGTATTTTACTCATCTTCCTAACAGTTAATTTCTTTTAACTTTTTTAAAGTGTAGTTTTGGATACATTATACATTCGCATAGTCTCCAAATCAGAATAGTATAAAGGAGTATAGATTGAAAAGTACAGATTCTTCAACTTCTAACCTTTCCTTTCTTTTCACCTATTACTAACAATTTCATGCTTCCCTAAAGCTGACCACATGTTATCTTTGATTCCTTCATATTTTTCTAACCCCACCAGAAAACGCTTCGAAGTGTTCTCTGTCTCTTTACTTTCAACTTTAAATCCTTCCCATGGTTAGAAACTGTCCTTTGGAAACCATTCCAGAAGTGACTATCATCAATCTTTCCGTCAATTTAAAAATTTTTCTAGAGGTGTATTTTTCCTCTCAACCCAAAATAATGTATTTTCTTTCAGATACGCAGGATTTCATGTCTTTCACAGGTGTCCCATACCATTTTGCAATTTCCTATTCGTTTATTTATTTATTTATTCATTTATTTTAATAAAGCTTTATAAGATAACATCTTGCAAGTGCCTTCCAAACACTATGCCCTCAGGCAGTTTACAATCTCATAGGGAAGGGAATTCTGTTATGAAATGACAATGGCCATGATGGGTTAAGTACGAATTTTTGTTATGTAGAAGGGACATCCAAATATTCTCAGAGGGAAACGAAGTTCTTCCAAGAATAGGCGATCTCTAAGATAAAGGGCTAGCTGAAGTTCATAAAGTAAAAGGGCAAATGTGCGTATGTGGAAAGTGGATGAGGAAGGAGAACAGCATGTACAGAAAGCTAGCGGTAAGAAAAGCACGGTACACATGTTCAGGAAACCACAATATGGCTCTAGTTCCATGATATGGTTGTAGCATAAAATATTGGAAAGAGAAGAGGTAAGAGGTGTCTATTGTGAAAATCAGGCTGGAGAGACAGTCAGTCTCCAGACAGACTGGAGAGTAACAAGATAATGAGAGCTTTGGAAATATATTTAAAAATCTGGATAACATACCGATAGTAATGAAAACCAGCATAGATATTTAAGCAGGTAAGAATTGTATGCTGGAACCTTTTGGCTATGTGAATAGTCTGGAATGAGGAAGAAGCTGAAACAGGAGACCACTTCTAAGTCAGCTGCATGAGGCCAGTTGGGTGATGAAGGGAGGCTGAACTAAGAGATTAGAAAAAGGATGGAAAGAAATGGGCCAACGTTAAAGAAATTTAGGAAGTAGACATACAGAAAGCGAAAATGTGGGAAGTCAGAGAGAATGCAGTTTAGGAAACATCTGCATTCCAGGCATGGACAAATGGGTACAGAGATAGTAGCATACATTCTTTGGAACAGGTAACTTAGGAAGAAAAGGAGCTTAGAAGGGTTGGAGCAGATGAAGTCAGAATGAGAATTATCTACTTGGAGGTATCTGTAAGATCTCCAAATGAATCTGAGAGTCTAGGGCTCAAGATGGGAAGTCTCAGCTAGAGTCATAAAATTTTTCACAGTGGCGGAGAAACACTAAAGGGAAAGACTTTTCTTAATTCCACACATTGCCTACCTGGTTCAAAGATTAGCTATGAAAGCCACAGGAAAATAGATGCTATGGAATGAGAATATATTTGGCCCAGTTGTGTCTGAATGGGAATTATCCCCAGATTATTTGGTGAGAGATTACAGTAAGACTTGGTACTCATGTTAAAGTGCTGTATGTGTTGTTTTGTATAATTCAGTTTATGTCACATTTATATCCCAACTAATTCCAGACAAGATTTTAAATAAGTTACATAAAACAGAGGACTATACAATAAAATCACACAGAAACCACGTACAAGAAATCAAGATTCACATTTAGGAAGGGCAGCGAAAGTGATAATTTTCTGATGGAAAATATTTGGAAGTCATAGATATTTAGTTTGAATTTGATTATGGCTGTCTGAAAATCTGGCTATTTATTTGTATTTAAAAATATTTTCATTATTATTATTGTAAAATTAATAAATTCTTTCATTTTGCAAAGTAGTGTATGTACATTTTAGAAAGTTTAGAAAATAAGCTAAAAAAAGAAAAAAAATTACCCATAAGTCAATGATCCCATAGTATAAATTGCATGAGTTCAGGAATTTTTGTCAATTTCATTAATGATTGAGTCCTCAAGACCTAGAACAATGTCTGACACGTAGTAGACACTTAATAAACATTGTTAATAATCAGTTAAGAGATATCATGGTTTGACATTTTATGGTACTTATTTAAGAAATAATTTTTTAAAAATAGAAGTAACTTAGTAGTACTTTTCATTCCCACAAACATTTATGAACCACCTTTGTATACTACAACCACTTTGTCAGTCTTTAGGATTAGTTGCACATAAAATACTAAACAGCCTTTTTCTATAAAAAGCTAGAAGCTTACTGACGTCTACCAAGCCCATTATATAATAATGTTTTCACTTTTCCCTTATTATCCACTTCACTCCATTTTTTTATTCACTCAATAAATATTTACTGAATGTGGATATAGCAGTAAAATAAAAACAGATCAAGTCTTAGACACATAAAGTTTACATTCTAGAGGGTGGAGACACAGATGATAAACAAACAAAGAAATGCATAAATGTTAGGCAGTATTAAATGTTCTGAAGAGAAAAGAGTACATGGCAAGAGGACAGAAAGTGATGGTTGAGGGAAGGGCACATTTTTAAAAACATGTGAGTCACAGGAGAACTCTAAAAGGGAACCATTTCAGCAAAGGCCTAAATAGAGTGCAGGAATGAACAGTGTATTAATAGATAGTAGGGAGAAGAACATTTCAGGCAGTAGAAACATGCGCAAAGTGTGTTTGAGCACCAGCAGGTGGCCAATGGGCCTGAAGCCCAGGAGCTGGGTAGTAAGAGTTGCACTTGCAGATGTAGCCAAAAGCCAGAATATATGAGGGGACTTCAAAAAGTTCATGGAAAAATGGAATTAAAAGAGCAAAATAAAAAATGTAAACTTTATTTTTCAAAATAACTCCAATCAAGTTCAAGACAATTTTGTAAGTGATAGATACCAGCCATTTAGTCCATCCCTAAAGAACTGAGGGTCCTGGGGCTTTAACCATGCCAATGCAGTCTTTTTAACATTATTAATTTAAGAAAAGTTGAGGCCTTGTATAGATTTTTTTAAGATTATGAAATAAAAGGAAGTCAGAAGAGCCAAATCAGGACTGTAAGGCAGCTGCCTAATGATTTCATATAAAAATACTTCCAAATTGACATTGTTTGACAAGAAGAATGAGCAGGAGCATTGTTGTGGTGGAGAAGGACTCTCTGGTGAAGTTTTCCCAGGTGTTTTTCTACTAAAGCTTTAACTAACTTTCTCAAAGCACTTTCACCATAGGCAGATGTAATCATTCTTTGGCCCTCCAGAAAGTCAATAAACAAAATACTTTGAGAATCTCCAAAATCTTTTACAATAACCATTGCTTTGACTGGTACTTTTGCTTTGACTGGACCACTTCCACCTCTTCGTAGCCATTGCTTTGATTGTGCTTCATCTTCGGGATCATACTGGTAAATCCATGTTCCATTTCTTGTTATAATTCTTTGAAGAAATGTTTCAGGATCTTGGTCCCACTTGTTGAAAATTTTCATTGAAAGCTCTGCTCTTAGAGGCAGTGATTTGGGTGCCATGGTTTTGGAACCTACTGAGTGAAAAGTTGGCTCAACTTTAAATTTTTAAAAGAAACAGAATAATCATTCTCAGTGATAATGGCATAAGCTGAACCAATTGAGATGTCTGTGGTATTGGTTATCGTTTCTGTTGTTAATTGTATGTCTTCTTCAATGTCAGCACAAATAAAATTAAATTTTTCCTTGAAAATTGGTCTGCTGCTTTGGGCTTTTTCAAAATAATCTCTTCCCTTCTTAAATGAGTTAGCCATTTATAAACTGCTAATTTTTGTGGGGGGCATTATCATCATAAACTTTTAATAAGGCATCAATGATTTCATCAGTCTTCCGCTAAAGCTTCACCATACATTGATGCTTGTTCTTGCTTCAATTTTAGTAGAATTCATGTTGCTTTGATAGGGGCTCTTTTCCAACTGATGTCTTACTCTTCTTAGTGCCTCAAATTAAATCCTATTCACACATGTTATAACAAGTTAGTACAACTTTTTTTGGTACCAAAAAAAAAAAAATTCAAATCCATGCAAAGTTTTTTTCTTTTCATAAAACACATTTTCCATGAATTTTTAAAAGACCCCTTATATAGGGCCCTGTAGGCCCTGATAAGCACTAGGAGTTGTACTGTGTGTGGAATGGAAAGCAATTGGTGAGTTTGAACAAAGGAATTACATAATTAAACTTATGTTTCAAAAGCGTCACTCTGGCTAATATATTCAGGACAGACACTAGAAAGATAAGAGTGGAATCAGGGAGTTCAGTAAGAAGCTACTAAATAACTCAGGAGAGAAAGCATGATGACTTGGATTAAGGGAGCAGTGATGAGAGTTGGAAGAAGAGGTAGATTTAGGATATTTTTGAAAGTAAGCTGACAGACTTTTCTAGTGAATTGTATAAGGGACATGGGATGAACAGGGTAGTAAGGGGCTTTTGATTAGAATAACTAAAGAATGAAGCTACTGAGATAGGGGCCATTAGGAGAGGAACAAGTGAGAGGGTGGGAAAAAATCAAATTTGTTTGGGGGCATGTTAAGTTTGAGATGTCTATGGGACATATAGTAGATTTGATAAGTGAGTCACTGAATATTTGCATATGGAATGCCATGTGACAGGGTAAACTGGAGTTATAATTTGGGGGAGAACCATCAAGTAGATGTTATTTATAGTCATGGACTGGAGAGCATTACCTAGAGACTGAGACAGAAGAAAGGAGGTCTGAGCAAAGAGACCAAGGTCACTGAAGCATGTACAGATCAGGAAGACAAACGAGATCCTGCAAAGATAAGTTTGTGCAGGGTTGAGCTGTGACTGTGAGGTAGGAAGAGAGTCAAGAGAGAATGACAGAGCATAATGTGAAAAAGGTATTTGTACCTAGGGAATGTTAACTGTGAAACTAGTGGTGATAGATAAGTAAAATTAAGATTGAGAATCAATAATTAGATTTTGCAATGTGAAGGTCAAGAGAGGTTTTGTTGGTGACATGAAAAGGAAAGACTGGAAGAAAGTAAGTGGAGAAACTGGTAATTCTTTTCAGGAGTTTGGTTTCAAAAAGCAGAGAGTTAAGAGTATTGCAATAGTCTCTAACTGGTTTCCTTGTTTCTACTCTTACCACTTTGGCTAGTTAAGGTAATGGTAGTGGCTCTAACAGATTAACCCAAATTAACCACGTTAATTTATTTGTTGTTCATGCAGGGTCTTAATTAGTAAGTCCTGATTGGCAAACAACTTTTCTCCTGGTAGGATTTAAGGACTCTTCCAGAACTATCACCTTCAAAATAGGATTTCCAGTGTCACTGTCATTGTTTGCGTCCACCCGGGAAATTAAATATCACGGAGGACAACACATAAGAGGTTTTTGTGGGACAGACTTAAAAGTGTTGTACATCACTTCTGCTCACATTTCATCGACTAGAAATTAGTAACACAACCACTCCTAAATGTAGGGGAGGCTGAGACACGTAGGCTAATTGTGTGCCCAGTAAGAAGACAAAACATGTTTGGTGACTAGGTAAGAAGAGTCTGTGTCACTTCCACAGGCACTTGGCTCCACCATTTAGTCTATGCCTCTACTATTTGCTGATGGAAAAAATTCTAGCAGAAAGGGAAACACTAATGACTTTGGAGTAGCAGGTCTGGGAAATCAAGAAGGCCTGGGATGCAGGCCAGAAGTGAAGGGATTGGTCCCATGCTTCACAGGAGCATGGATAATTCATTCTTTGTATTAGTAGGGACTGCAGAGCAGAAGGTTGGCAGATTTGGAGGTGAAAGTATCGAAAGTTAATGAGAGGAGCTCATTTCTTTGCCTGAAAATACATTCAAATGAGTTATTAAATATTTCTGTCTTTTATGCAAAATTTTCTGGGGCAAGATGAAGGGGAGGATGGTTATGGTTTTATGTTTTAAAATTGTATATGTCAGTAAGTCAAGAGAACATATACAAAATACATGAAGTTAAATACTTCATGTGCTTTTAATAAACCACAAACAAAATTTGTCACTTAAATGACTACAAAAACAATCCATATGAAGAAAATGTAAAATGATTAAAATTTAAAATTTAAGAGTATATGTTCTTTCAGCCCTTGATGGTGTCATTTAGCAAATGATTGCTGAAATCCAACATTCAATGATGATCTCATGGCATAAAGAGTATGTACCCTTCTTATCATACTCAACTGTTTACTTTTTAATCTATTATCTAAGAATTTTTGATTTTTAAAGTGAATGTGAAAGGAACCACCTTACAAATAAGCTTTCAATATACATGGTAAACATTGTTCATGGAGATTTAAAAGTACTGAACAAATCAATAGCAAGAAAACAAGCAATCTGACCTAAAACTGGTCAAAGAATCTGAATAGGTATTTCTCAAAAAAAGACATACAGGTTGCCAACAGCTATATGAAAACATGCTCAGCATCAGTAATCACCAGGAAAATGCATTAAAATCACAACGAGAAATCACCTCACGCCTCCTACAATGGCTATTATCACAAGGAGGAAAGATAATAAGCTTTGGCAAGAATGTGGAGAAAAGGATACTCTTGTACATTATTGGCAGGAATATAAATTAGTACAGCTATTATGGAAAACAGAGTGGAAGTTCCTAAAAAATTAAAAACAGAATTACTGTATGATTCAGCAGTCCCACTACTTGTTATATAGCCAAAGGAAATGATGTTGGTATGTCAAAGAGACAGCTGCACTCCAATGTTTACTGCAGCACTATTCACAATAGCCTAGATATGGAAACAACGTTAAGTGTCCACTGACACATGAATGGATAAATAAATTGCAAAATACATACATATATATATATATATATTATTCTACTCTCTATATTTACATATATACAGTGTATGTACAATAGAATATTCAGCCTTTTAAAACAAGAAAATATTGTCATGTGCAACAACATAGGTGAAATTGGGGCACATTATCGTAAGTAAAAGCCAGGCACAGAAAGACAAATCCTGAACGATCTTACTTACATATGAACTCTAAAAAAGTCTAATTCGTAGAAGCAGAGAGTACAATGGTGGTTGCCAGGGGCTGGAGGGGGCAGGGATGTGAAGGGGAGAAATGCGGATGCTGGTCAAAGAGTACAAAGTTTCAGTTAGACAGGATGAGTACATTCTGGAGATCTATTGTACAGCATGGTTATTACAGTTTTTGTACAGTGATTATATTGTATCCTTGAAAATTGCTAAGAGATCTTAAATGTTCTCACCACACACACACAAAATGATAATTATGCGAGGTGATGGATGTGATAATTAACTTGATTGTAATCATTTTACAATGCATACGTATATCAAAGTGTCATGCTGTACCTTATAAATATATACAATTTTTATTTGTCAATTATACCTCAATAAAGCTGAAAAAAAAAAAAACAAAAACTTGACAATCTCCTCTATCCCATCTACACCTCATATTGCATAGCATTAGAATGCTTTCAGAAAGGCTTAGCTGGGAGGAGGAGTGTAGAACTCTTTTAACAGCATTTCCAGGATTTTTTAGTGACTCATAGTTCTAGGCATTCATGTGAATTCCCAACTTGCATTTAAACTTTACAATCATTTAAAAAGAGAATGTCTTCCAACTTTTCATGATAATGAGATGAAAACTTCTTCATAGAAAGCTTTAAAATAGCATTAGTTTTGCATTCCTTTTCTCCCATCCGCACATGTTGATATATTCAATCACATTATTAGTGGAATTGCGTCTTGAATTTCAGAGAGGAAACACAGCAAAAAATAGGGTGGGATGCAGAATATTGGCACCACTGAGAAATTAACTGGAGTTTTGCCCTTGTTTTGGGGAGATGCCATAATAATTCAGGTATTACGATATTTTCCTCGTTGTTTTGATCTGATTTCCTTCCTTAATATGTGTATTAGTCAGGTTTGCTTACTAATAAGTATCTCATTAATTTCAATGGCTTAAACATCAAGTATTTATTGTCATTCACACTGCATGTATGTTGCGGTTCAGGTAGTTTGAGCTCTATATAACTCTTCATTTTGGGACCCAAACTGAAAAGATAGTTCCTGTCAAAAATAAAATCAGATCAAGTTAAAAAATTTCAAAGTCTATTGTGCATACAAAAGAACAGTTCATGAACAGGGAAACCTCATACTGAAAGTGTTAAGAAGCTCAGAGGCATAGCATTACAGGCTACTAATGAAAATGAAGACATTGTTTAACCTTTATAATAACTAGTCATTACAATGGGGGTTTTCAGATAGCAGAGCATTGATAAAATGTGATCATCTTGGACCATTTTTGGAAGGCGATTTAAGTTTTATTCATGATTATCAGAGGAATTTAGAAGAAATAGCTAAGTTTTGCTTGCATGGCCTAACTGGTTTTGTCTGCCCAGGGGATTCTCAAGAGCTTATGGTCTCCATTTTATTTTATTTTAACACTCCTAAAAGAAACACTCAGTTCCATTTAAGTATTCTGCTTAAACATAACATTTGGCAGGATACCTCATCTTCCATTGCTTAAAATATTTCATAAAACCAAGCCCAAAATCACAGAGGCAGGAATTAATACTTTTCCCACAGGTACACTAAAGGTTTAATAGAGAAGGAGCAAATAATAGCAAATTATAATCCAACATACCACAATATTATAGAAGGTGTGAATCTTATTTTTCAAGCTCAAATGTACAAATATAACATTTTTTACCTTCGATAATAAAATTTAATTTGTATCTTAGGGTCCCCAGCTATGAACAGATAGGACTTTTTCAGTTTTTTTTTTTTTTTTTTTCTTTTATCAGGGTTCTTCCCATTTCTACCCAAATCTAGATCACATCCATAATCTTCACTAGGTCAAGGTGTCTGGTATAATAGGGATCTCATTTTTTTGTTCATATGGGATGTGGCTGAGACCATTGGATTTAGATCACTTCTTCATGCCTTTCAACTTTCTATACCTTTTATGCCAAACTTTGGACATGGATATTTTGCGATTTGTCTATGGTCTTGGTTTCCTAGGCACACCATGGCACCATTTCTTCCTGAGAATCTTGCCATAACACTGTTGGTTTTTTCCAAGAAATAGGGTGTAAACTGCTTCTGCCCCTAGATCATATGATACATTCAGATCTTGAAGCATTCCTGGTTTCTCCAGTCTAGGAGTAGATGCAGGCAATTTGTCTGCCTTAAGATGCATGGGCTTCTTTTTTTGTGTATTAGTTTGGATTTCCCAGGATCAGATCCTGAAACAAGGATTCAAATTCAAGAAGTCTATTTGGGAAGTGCTGAAAATACCAGTAAGAATGTGGGGAAAATCATGCAGAAAAAGGAAGACTGTCTAGAGTATGCTATTAACCCAGTGGGAGACTGGAGCTGCATCTTACACAGAAATACCGATAGAGGATTATCACATCAGAGGGAATAGGGAACTAGGGTATTTATGCACCGATTCTTGAGAAGACAAAGGGAAACCCACAAGTAAACCAATGACCGTCAGGGGTTTCTGAGATGGAATTGATTCCTCCACACTTTCCACCTGCATTTGTCATGGGGCGGTCAGAAACAAGAGAAACAAGCCCTTAGGTACAGAGATGTAGGTATTGCCATATCTAGCCCTAGTCAAATAAAGTTCACTGACAGGGTGAAGATTAAGGGCAGGAAAAATACCTCTGCCACAGCTTCCATCACCTTCCATGCAGCCCTGGCCAAGCCCTGTCTAATCTTTGGGAGAGCCTTTTCCTTCATGTTTTTGGCTAAAACATTTTGCCTGATAAACTCTAATAAACTCTCTCCTTTTCCTGGCCTTAGCCTTTTGCAAGTCAAACAAGGAGAATTCATGGGCTACTTTGTTTTATTGCTCTGCTGTTTTCCTTAGTCCTTAGACCATGCCACCTTCTGATCCCTGAGGCAATGTACACAGGGGTTACCTACCTGTGGAAAGGAAAGGAAAGGAAAATGGATAAGAAGAACAAAACAAAAATGAAAAGAAACCCAGGTTATTATCTCAAAGGTGCGTTTTTTTTGTTTTGTTTTGTTTTGCAATCTTGTTATCTTGCAGAGGTGTATTGTGGGAGGGCTATGTATCTGGTAGACTAACCACTAAATAACAACCCAATTTCTCAGTGGCTTAACACAATACAAGGTTATTTCTTGCTCACAGCATAATGAAACACGGGTCCGCTGAAGGATGTGGCTGGTGGGGACTCCACCCCAGTAAGTGAGTCAAGAACCCAGGCCCAGTCCATCTTGTGGTTCCACCCCTTCTGTGTTCTCAACTACATCTCCACTAAGTTTTCAGCTAGGAAAAAGCCTGGAAGATTATGCATGAGAGGATTTTATGGATAAGTGTTAATTGGAATTCACTTCCGCCCACATTCTATTGGTCAAAACTCATCATATGGCAAATCAGTAAATCTAGTTTGTTTATATCCTTAGAAGAAAAAGGGAAACCAACAGTTTATAACTGTTTTGCCACAGTTATAACTGTCTTTGCCACAGTGTGCCAACTGGTTTAAGAGCAAAGTACCAAACAGGGAATTTGAAGACATTAGTTTTAATTGCATTTCTCTACTACTATCACTATGATAGTTATCAAGTAACTAAGCTAGTTACATGAAATTCAGGCCTCAGTTATTGATCTGGAAAATAGGGACAATAATATCTCTCCCACTTGCTTAGACTCATTGACTGTTGGAACCAAAAGGGGTATTAGAAATTAGGGTACAGTATGCTTCTCCAAGCTGATACCTAAGACCACATGAATTGATTATTTGAGCAACACCAGGACCTATTGACAAAGAATCTCTGATGTAGAAGGGCTGTGTAATATCTGTATTTTATAATTTTCTCAGGGCATTTTTATGCATATAAAAATGTAAGATCCACTATCCTGGTCAAAGTTTTCATTTTACAGTTAAAAAAATAAAATCCCAGAATAATATACAGTAACTCATTGGATAGTGCTACGTAGTATTAGACTAAGGCTGAAACCTCTTTCTTCTGTGTCGCTATTGGATTTCTTTTGTTTTTGTTTTTGTTTCTAAAGTACTTTGTCCAATGAGGCTATTTTTGAGGATCAGACAACATAATGTACATAAATACGTTTCCTTTGAACTATAATTAACCATATTAAAATATTATTTAATTTTGTAGCTCCTGGTCAACAAACATTTCCTTCAGTCTTTAGCTTTGAAAATAACATTTTACTTTTAATAATTACATTATATTATGAAAGATTAAAAGCAAAAGGTGGGAACATTGAGTTAGTTCTGGAACTTGGAAATTTCCTGATTATTGCTAAGCAAGTCTCTCATTCCTAAAAAGTGCTCTAGACCAAGGTAGCCACAAATGAATGTGTTTCTGTATGTTATCCACTTCTAGCTCATCTTAGGCAGGCTCCCTGTCTCTAAGTTTTGAAGACTTCCTGTATCTCCCGTCCACAAAAAACAAACTCAGCCTTGGGTCTGTGGCTGATTTTACCTGAAGGGCCTCTTCTGGTCAGTGCAACATCCTGGCCTTCAAATGGCTTCCTGCCCTTCCTGCAGAGGCAGAGAATTTTTGCTTTTCCCTGCTGCCCAAAGGCAATGTTTTGCCTGTATCTAGGATAATGAGAAGCATTCCTCCTCCTTTTCCATGGCACACAGGTCTTCCTTGTTCCTCTTCCTCAGAATCAGAAGCAGGGCATTTTTTCCCTGGGCCTGGGGAGCTGAGCGTGAGTGTGCTCACAGCTCCTCCCCAGTGGAGGAGGGCTCCACTTCCTGCTAGATGTGGGCCTAACAGGAATTGAGTGGGACTTTGCACCTGACTCTAGCAGATACCTTTCTCCTGCATGCCTCTCAATGTCCTTTGTCCTCATCCCAAATCTTCCTCATGATGGAGGACCATGGTAAAGGGCTTGTGATAAAGTTCACACTCGATCACACTCTCCTTGTTTCTAGGACTCCTAGCTAATTCAAGTTATTTTCTAGGGCACACTTGGCCATTAATAATTCATTAAAATTTTAGCTGATTTCATTTACCTATTGTAAGACCTCTACCTGTCCTGCTCTCTGCTAAAGGTGAATTTCTCTCTCTCTCTCTCTCTCTCTGTGTGTGTGTGTGTTTGTGTGTGTATGTGTGTGTAGTGTGTGGTATCTCTTTGAAGGGGCTTGTTGCTCTGGGATTCAATTTATTTGGTTGCTTTGTGACCTCAGTCCTCTGACGGACTTATGAAAAGTTATGATTTTGTAGATTATCCAGATTTTTAAAATTAGCATGTGATCAGTATTCTCTGTGACTTTCTGCAACCTAAGCAGATGCAGAATCCCCCCTTATATTTTTTATTATTACTACTACTGGTGGTGATACCAGTATTACAGTGTTGATAATATAATATTACTGATAGTAGTAGTAGCATAGTAGTAGTAGTAGTAGTAATAGTTTGTTGTTAAAATTGGCCCTGAAAGACATTTGGTTCTAGGACACTTTCTATTTATAAAATACAAATATATTGTGATCCACTATCAGCCTGACAGAGACATCACTGTGGACAGTTTAGAAAGACTGTCTTGGCCCAAGTACAAATTGGTACCATGATTTTATTCTACATCCAGACTGTTGTTAACCATTGCAAATATCTGGGCTTTGTGTTCTGCTCTGTGAGCTTCAGGGTCTGTATTATTTTCCTGGGCACAAAGAAGTCACATGTGGCCTGCCCAGCTTTGCAATATAGCCTGACTGAGGAAGCCTACAGATATGCCTTAGGGAAGCCTAGCGTCTTCCAGGCCCATGGTAGCCTTTGTGGTAATGGCATATTTTATATAATATTGCCTAGGTCTGAAAGACATAATGGGACTGAAGAGTTGAATTTGTGTAGCAAGCAGGAGCAAGTACCCATGGGCGCAGCATTCGGGTGATGGTAGGAATGGGCTTCTCAGTAGCCCATAGGTCACAAGACCTATAGCATTACTGGGCTGTTGTAAGGTGGACTATGACTTTTAATTAATGCTGTTGTGCCTACTATGCTCCAACATGAAGAAGAAGAAAGGGGTGGTCAGGTTGAGCCCATGACTTTACTGTGTGACCTTAGGTGATTTACTTAACCATTTATTGTATAAATTGCCTCATCTATAAAATAGGAATATTAATAATAATAATAACAAAAATGCTTATCTCATAAGGGTATTGTGAAGACAAAGTGAGTTAATCCATGTGAAATGTTTACATGAGTACCTGCCATATATTAAGCCCTAAATAAATATTAGTTGGCATTAAATAAAATGCAAATGATTTTGTTCCTTCAGATTTTGATATTTTCAAGTTTCCCATAGTTTTATTTATTGTCATTTTCTTTCTGCTTTCTGATTTTTTTTTTTTTTAATTTTTGAGATGGCATTTTGCTCTTGTTGCCCAGCTGGGGTGCAATGGCACAATCTCAGCTCACCGCAACCTCTGCTTCCCGGGTTCAAGTGATTCTTCTGCCTCAGCCTCCCGAGTAGCTGGGATTATAGGCATGCACCACCACACCCAGCTAATTTTGTATTTTTAATAGAGACGGGGTTTCTCCATGTTGGTCAGGCTGGTCTCGAACTCCTAACCTCAGGTGATCTGCCTGCCTTGACCTCCCAAAGTGTTGGGATTACAGGCGTGAGCCACCGCACCCAGCCTCTGATCTATTTTAATAAAATACCTCTTCAATTTCTGGACCTTTGTGTCCTAAGTAATTTTCAAAAAGAAATTTATAAATAATCAGCTTTGAAATTATTAAGAACTATATTTATTCTTCAACATTCTGTTTAAATCCTTGTTTGGATATAGCCAAGAAAATGCATAATGAAAACTGAGCATTTTTGTGGAAGCAGAATGATATATATATAGGTATATATATTTACTATATAACGTGTATATTTACTATGTAACATATAATAAATATATACTACTTGTTTCATTTCAATGGAAAACATCTTGCTTAAAGAAAATACTGTTAATCTTTTTAAAATAATGGAAGTGCTTATAAACTAAGAAAAGACAAAAGATATTAACCTAAAAGCTATTATCCTAAACAGTAATATCTATTAAACATCATAGTATTAAAATCAGTTTCCAGTAGCTGCCAGCCACTTCGATCCCAACATTTTAGTTAAGAAGAGAACATAAGAAAAGAAACATCTGTGTCAGGTAAATAATAAATGAATGCAAGAGCAAGGTTATCAAAATATTTTCTAATATATAAAATATAGTTGAAAACATTTGCTCAATTCTTAAAATGAACTCTCTTGTCAAAAATGTTGCTCATCAGCACTCTTGCATCTGTGAAATTTTCTTGGAAATTTTTGGTGTTATTAAGACAACAAAGTTCAAGACAAAACAGATAAGTCATTTATAGAATGAATGAAAGCACTTGGTGATTTTAGGCAGCTCAAGGAAAAGGTCATTTGTTAATTCGTTTATTTATCAAAGAAATACCATATGAACGTTGTGGGCACTGTGCTAAGGAGATACGTAGAAGAGTAAGATACACTGCAGGATGCGATGATGTTCTGCATACAAATAATTTGTACACCACCAAATGAAAGTTGTATCAGTGAAAATCACAGAAAGTGCTTAAGAAATGTGAATTTCAAAAATACATGAGTTTCTATTGAAAGACATAAGCACACCGAATTAATCTGATTATCAAAGTCGAATAGTTTATTCTTTTATGTTATCAAGCAAATCTACTTTTATAACTGCCCTATAAATAGGAATCAGACAATAAAACTGAAAAATAGACTACATATAAATGGACAACTAAGAAAAGAAGATAGACGTGGTGAGGAACCAGTCTTCTTGAATCCCAGGTAAGAGGCAACATTCTAAAATCTGGAGGGACCCTTTAGTACCCCTACATGGCTTTGTAAAAGAGCTTGACCCTGAGTGAGTGTTCATTAAAACTGAGGTAATTCTGTGAGATCTGGAACTGCTGTAGAACTTTTCAGCTATTTCCAGTGAAGGTTTTCAGTGAGCTTCACGTGTAATATAAATATTTCAAAAGTGCAGTTTAGTAAAACAAGAAACAGCCCAACTCTGTGTTGTTTCAACATTCAATGAGAATAACTTATATTCAAAAGTTGTAGGAATTCAGGCATAGGGAAAGCTACTCTCACACATTTAAAATGCACCAAACAGCAGAGGAAGTAGAAGGAAATTTAAGAGCTGAGATCTGACACAACGAAGGTTGTGTTTCATCACAAGGAAGGCATAGAGTCTGAACTGGAATTTCTCAGTTGTTGAAACACTAGACAAGGAGAGACTTGGTATCTTCAAATCTGTGAAAGTAGGTTGTTTAAAGAAATGCTATATTTCAAGACAATTTTAATCAAACCTATTTAACTGGCAGAAATATTTTCACTTCTATTAATATATTTAGAGATATTAAGATTCAAATCTGAGCTGCATCCTTTCTTACTTGGATATTTGCTCTTAATTAAAATGCTTTGTATCCTTTAATCCTTTCTATCCTTTAGTTTTTTGCTACATACGAAACTTCAAATCATGTAGAATTAGTGAGAATGTAAACTGTCTTTTATAATGGCTTTATTTTCATACTATTAAAATCTTATTAAAATGTGGAAATGTTAAAATATTAAGTGTCTGTAAAATGTGATGCTAATATTAATTTTGGAAGGTTTAATGTTTTGAAATAGATATTAATTGCTCTAAAGATTAAAGTGTTATTCTTTGATGTTTCTGAAATGTATTCATCCCTTGAGATATGCCATTACACACCTTTCTTTCCCAGAAATTTTGCATTTAGGGACATGAGAGTTTAATTTACATAATTGACTATTTTTCCTTTTTTTTTAAGCCATTAAATTTAAAATATGTCTTATCATCCTAATAAAATTTCTATGGTTTCACAGAAATATTAAAGATGTTTATTTAGATAAATTTAATTCAAAACATTTCTTATAATGTACTTATGATGTGCTCAACAATGACTTAGGAGTACCCCAGAAAATAAAGTACTCTCAAAAATTGACAATATCAATAACAGGATAATATACGTGAAATAGATAGTTACCCAAAATGTATAACTTGAAAGAAGGGTAGAATTTTGATTGGAGAAGATGATATTCCAAAACAGAAGATTCAGCATTAGTTTTATGGAAAAAGTTTCAGCCTGTACAACAAAGTGAGACCTTACCTCTAAAAAAAATAAAAAAATTAGCCAGCTTTGGTTGCACATGACTGTGTTTCCAGCTACTTTGGAGGCTGAGGCAAGAGGATCACTTGAGCCTGGGAGGTTGAGGCTGCAGTGAGCCATGTTCATGCTACTTCACTCTATCCTGGGCAACACAGTGAGACATGTCTCAAATTAAATAAAGAAAGAAAAGAAAAGAATAAAGAAAAAAAGAAAGAAAGAAAAGAAAGAAAAATATTCCTTTCTGGGATAGGGAGAAGTGGGTCAACGTGTTAGGTAGGTAATTTAGCATCAAATTTTGGGGGACCGTAGTGGAAGCAAACAGGAAAGAAGTTGATTAAAAGGAAAAAAAAAAATGCCTCATGATGGTCATGGAAAATTTTGACTGAAATGGGGCCACTGAGTTAGGTGGATTTCAGAGTGAAGTTTCAGGAGAGCATTAAGAATTGAAGCCACATTATTGAAGTATAAGAAGAAAAACAGTTATGACAAATGGTGGCAGCAGGAATAGCCCACTCATCTGAGGAAAAGGAAAATCAGGGTCAAAGAAAGTTGCAGAGTAAGTACCTGTGTGTGTGTTCAGGATAGATAATACATTCTCTAAAATGTGATCAAATGAAAATCAAATATACAACATGAATATATGGAATATACTATGTTTCTCAAATATAGTGAATGAGCACAATTATATGATTAAAACTATTAGATAACCTTAGTATTCATTGTATCATGAATCCCTTTTATGTGTAAGCAGTCTTACCTTCTGAGGATGTAATCTTGATAGTAGATTTAGATTTATTTTCTGGCACTGGGTAATTTCCAAGAACAACAATGTGCTCTTTAGATTTGCAACACTAAACAGTGTTGGGACAATTTGGTATAATTATCACTCTGTAGACCAGTTAAGTCTATGTTAGCACCTTCCTCCCCAGCTTCTATGGGACTGAGGTACATGAAAGCTAACTATTCCTATTCCTGGAATGTAGAGTATCTGTTTTGTAGTAGATGTTTGTTACTTTCTCTCTGTTTAGAACTTTACAATTTAGGAAATCCTCCTTTCTGACATGGAAGTGGTCAATGAATAGCCTTTAACATCCCCTAATTCCTCTCTCGATCCTATCCACCCAACACAAAAGTTATCTTCTGATTCAGCCTTGCCAATCAGATTCGTCACACCCCTAATCATAGTGATGGATGATTGGTTCAACATAGTTAGGCATGTGACCAAGCCATGTGTATTAGGCCATTCTCACTTTGCTATAAAGAAATACCTGAGACCCGGTAACTTGTAAAGAAAAGACGTTTAATTGGCTAATGGTTTGGCAGGCTGTGGAGGAAGCATAGTGGCATTTGCTTCTGGGAAGGCCTTAGGAAGCTTACAATCACAGCAGGTGAAGAGGGAGCAGACACCTCACATGGCCAAAGCAGAAACAAGAGAGGGAGGGCAGAGGTGCCACACACTTTTAAATGACCTGGTCTCAAGAGAACTCATTCACTATTCTGAGGACTATACAAGGAGTATGGTGTTAAACCATTCATGAAAAATCCACCCCCATGATCCAGTTATATCCCACCAGGCCCCACCTCCAACACTGGGGATTATAATCCAACATGAGATTTGAGTGGGGACACACATCCAAACCATATCACCAGGATAATCAGAGTATTTCCAGAGCTTACACTAAAGATAACTACAGAAAAGACGTATACTTCTATTTTCTCTGAGATTGCTAGCCTGAAAGGACAAATAAACCCAGAACTGCCAATTATTTTTGTAATCATATCAGAGAAACATTCTTGAAAATGAAGCCAGCTCAGAAAAAGCAAAACTGAGAGATAAGGAGGGATAGAGCCCTAATTAAATTCTTTTAAATTCCTGGATCCAGCCATGGCTAAATTTTTCAGTTATATGAGCCAGTGCATTCCTTTTCTTTTCATCAGTCAGCTGTCATTTGCTACATAAAAGGTGCAGCTTAACACAGTTAAGGAGAGTAATTGGTCATAAGCTAAGAAAAAAAAAGTATGAACAAAGAATTGTTCTCTTCTCTGAATACCTAGAACACTGTACTCTTCATTTCTACAAGAAATGCATAACTCACTCTATTATGAGTTGTGGCCTTATGTGTACTTATTTTTATCTCTGATACTAGAATGTGAGCTTTTTGAGGGCAAAGATAGGTTCTGGGTGTACTCTGACATTCTACCATGTGACGGACACTGTAAACTGGCTAGCCCTAGTCATTCCAAGCACTTTCCTTTTGGTTACCTACCACTATGGAGAGAGACAAAAGTCAGCTATTCACACTTCTGGTCTTTCTGCAGTTAGGACTGATGACATTGCCCAGTTTTGCTCATTGAGATATGATGGAATTCTGCTGGGAGAAATGTTTTGTTTTCTGATAAAACAAAGGGTATATTTCTGGCATTGCCTCTTTTTTCTTTGGGTCTAGAATATAAGTGTACAAAGATGATGTCCTGAGCATATAATCATTAGAATCAGAGGACTTGGGTAATTTTATTCTCTACAGTTTGCTAAGTATATGACCTTATGTGAGTCAATAATTCTCTACGAATTTGTTTCCTTTTATTACATGTGGGAGTAAATAACATTCCATAAGTACCTCAATGGGTTGATGGAAAGATCAAGTTGGAAAATGCATGTGAACATATTTTATAAATTACAGGGTGCTAAACAAATTAGATAGTGTGTAGGTTTTTAATTGACTCTTAACTGCCCTTTGCAGAGTTATACCTATATCATGTCCTTGTGATGTTAGCAACAGAGACCTTTTAAGAGAATATTATTAATTATTTAATATATTAGTCCATTTTCACACTGCTGATAAAAACTTACCCAAGACTGGGCAATTTATGAAAGAAAGAAGTTTATTGAACTTACAGTTCCACATGGCTGGGGAATCCTCACAATGATGGTGGAAGGCAAGGAAGAGCAAATCACATCTTACATGGATGGTAGCAGACAAAGAGAGCTTGTGCAGGGCAACTTCCATTTTTAAAACCATCAGATCTTGTGAGACCCATTCACTATCACAAGAACAGCACAGGAAAAATTCACCCCCATAATTCAACCATCTCCCACCAGGTCCGTCCTGTAACATGTGGAAATTATGGGAACTACAAAATGAGATTTGTGTGAGGACACAGTGCCAAACCATATCATTCTGCCCCAGCCCCTCCCAAATCTCATATCTTCATGTTTCAAAACCAATCATTCCTTCCCAACAGTCTCCCAAAGTCTCAACTCATTTCAGCATTAACTCAAAAGTCCACAGTACAAAGTCTCATTCAAGACAAGGCAAGTCCCTTCTGCCTATGAGCCTGTAAAATCATAAGCAAGTTAGTTACTTCCCAGATACAATGGGGGTATAGGCATTGAGTAAATACAGCCATTCAAAATGGGATAAATTGGCCGAAACAAAGGGGCTACAGGCCCCATGCAAGTCTGAAATCCAGCAGGGCAGTCAAATCTTAAAGCTCCAAAATGATCTCCTTTGACTCCACGTCTCACATCCAGGTCACACTGATGCAAGATGTGGGTTCCCATGGAACCCATGGGTTCTTGGGCCACTCTGCTCCTGTGGCTTTGCAGAGTACTGCCTCTCTCCTGGCTGCTTTCACAGGCTGGCATTGAGTGTCTGCAGCTTTTCCAAGCCCATGTTGCAAGATGTTGGTGGAGCTACCATTCTGCTGTATGGAGGATGGTGGCCCTCTTCTCACAGCTCCACTAAGCAGTGCCCCAGTGGGGACTCTGTGTGGGGTCTCCAATCACACATTTCCCTTCTGTGCTGCCCTAGCAGAGGTATTGCATGAGCACCTCACCCCTTCAGCAAACTTCTGCCTGGGCATCCAGGTGTTTCCATACATCCTCTGAAATCTAGGAGGAGGTTACTAAACCTCAATTATTGACTTCTGTGCACCCACAAGCTCAGCAGCATATGGAAGCTGCCAAGGTTTGGGGCCTCAACCCTCTGAAGCAACAGCCCAAGCTATATTTTGGGCCCTTTTAGCCATGGCTGGAGCAGCCGGAACACAGGGTACCAAGTTGCTAGGATGCACAGAGCAGGGGTCCCTGGCCTGGCCCATGAAACCATCTTTTCCTCTTAGGGCTCCTAGCCTGGGATGGGATGGGCTGCCAGGAAGACCTCTGACATGCCCTGGAGACATTTTCCCCATTGTCTTGGTGATTAACATTTGGCTCCTTGATACTGTTGCAAATTTCTGCAGCTGCCTTGAATTTCTCCTCAGAAAATGGGATTTTCTTTTCTACTGCATTATCAGGCTGCAAATTTTTCAAACCTTTTTGCTCTACTTCCCTTATAAAACTGAATGCCTTTAACAGTACCCAAGTCACATCTTGCATGCTTTGCTGCTTAGAAATTTCTCCTACCAGATACCCTAAATCATCTTTCTCAAGTTCAAAGTTCCACAAATCTCCAGGGCAGGGGCAAAATGCTGCCAATCTCTTTGCTAAACCACAACAAGAGTCGCCTTAGCTCCAGTTCCTAACAAGTTCCTCATCTTCATCTGAGACCATCTCAGCCTGGACCTCACTGTTCATTCACTATCAGCATTTTTGTTAAAGCCATTCAGTGAGTCTCTCGGAAGTCCCAAACTTTCCCATATTTTCCTGTCTTCTTCTGAGCCCTCCAAACTGTTACAACCTCTGCCTGTTACCCAGCTCCAAAGTCACTTCCACATTTTTGGTTATCTTTTCAGCAACACCCACTCTACTGGTACCAATTTTTTATATTAGTCCATTTTCATACTGGTGGAAGGCAAGGAGGAACAAGTCACATCTTATGTGGATTGCAGCAGGCAAAGAGCTTGTGCAGCACAACTCCCATTTTTAAAACCATCAAATCTTGTGAGACCCATTCACTATCATGAGAACAGCACAGGAAACACCCACCTCCATTATTCAATCATCTCCCACCGGCTCCTTCCCACAACCTGTGGCAATTATGGGAGCTACAAGATGAGAGTTGGGTGGGGACACACAGCCAAGCCGTATCACTTATTTTGTATAAATAAACCTCGTTCTAAGGTAACACTCTATTTAAGCAAAGCATAGCTTTCACTATATGAAAATCTCACACTATTTTGTTTGAAAAATCACATAGTTTTACAACGACCTGTTTATATTCACCCTCTATAATGACAAAGGAACAAAAGGAATGTCTGGAAGTGTTTTATTTGTGATGTAATGAAACTCCAGATTCAGTGCAGTTATTCCAATAATGCACAAATGCTGACATTTAAAAGTTAAGTGCTCAATGATTCTAAACCTCATGCTATTTTGATACTCTTACTTGAAAAGTAACATGAAAGGGTCCTTCCAATAGCTCTAGAATGATACCAGAAAATCCAATATTTGTGTAAAATTTTTATAGGATCAGCTGTTTAAACAGTAGCCTGATTAAATATCAATACACGTTTTGAAAGCATTGTAAATTTTACTCTATTATTATCTCATAACATAATTTTCAACTGGTAAACAGATTTTTTCAGAAAGCAACCCAATTACAGTGTACTGTGTCCTTGTCTCAAAATCTACAGTGTTCTACCAAAACATGCTATGGAAAAGAGCAAGCCCTTATCCTGCCTTGTCCTATGCACCAAAGATCTTAAAGGTCACCTATATGATTTTAAAATAACTTCATTCCAATCAGGCAAAAGAATTTGTCTTTTCTTACTTTTACTCTTTACAAAACTTAAGTTCTCTCTATTTAGCATTGTCAAAAACAAATCACATATTAATATGACAAAATAAAAACTCTGAAAAAACATCTTATAGATGAAAGCTTTTCTTCCTCTTGTCTAAACATTTTCTTCATTTATCATAAACTTATCTTGATTTCTTATAAGGTTATTATAAATGACAATTAAAAAAAAACTTTGGACTTGTGAATTGTTATTTTAAAAAAGAAGACATCCTTAAATTATAGTTCTTGTAGGTTTAGGACATAGTATGATTTTCTTCTTTATTTAATTTGAAACTTTTTGACTAGGAACAAAATAGTAATTCAAATATGTATGATTATAAGATCTTCCATTGTAAAACTTGTATCCTACACATCTTTTGTAACATTCTTAGAATACTAAAATACTACTCTGACAACAGGTAGTGAATCAGTAATTATTTGACACATATATCAACATTAATCAGAAACTACCAATACATCTTATATGAAAATGACCATTATAAAAGTGAAAACTTGCAACAGAAATATTTTTTCTCTTTTTTGATAATTTTTCTATTTGATTTTCCCTTGGCTTCTGAGAGATATCATATTATGAACATCTATTAGTAGTATAAACTCTGAAATTTTATTCACTCAACTCTAGTTGATATAAATAGATAAGTAAACGGGTAAGTGGACTTTCAGAGCAGTGATAAGGGATTGAGGATGAATCCTCAAACTTTCATTATCGATGCTAAACAGAAAATCAATAGTGTTTTTTGCCCAGAGAGAAACAAAATTAAATCAATTTCAAGACTAAATTGGTATTTATCTTTTTTCAGTTCTGAAGAACTGATTTTATTTTTATTCATAAGAGAAATTTCTTTTCTTATAATAAATTGTCTTCCAACTTGGACCCACCAGCCCCTGACCTTCAATCATCCTAATAATACTAGAAGATACAAAATGTAAACCAGACTTATTTTTATACTAGTTAGCTTTGATATATACATAGTGTTAGAATCCTAGGAGAGATATTATGAGTATTCATATTTTAATGTAACATACAAATATTTTATAAAGATATATTTAAAAATTGATTTAGTGTTTCTATACTATTCTGATGTGTTCTTCTGTAAAAAAAAAAAAAAAAAAAAAAAAGAAAAGAAAAATGAAAAACATTAGTGTACTCACCAGACTGCCAAGAATTCTCCTTATGAATCTATGCAATGCTTCTAACTTCTAATGGATTGCTTTTATAACTTTTGGAGTATTGCCATTGAGTTTGCCCTTAATTTATTGTCAGGTGGTTTCTAGTGGTCTTATCTCAGTGGTTTGCTGAACTTACCCATGAACCTGCTCTGAAGTCACCTGAGCCTTAGCCAGCAGAGGACTCTTTTGAGCCATGTCCTTAGGCTGTTGAGCTCAGCTCAAGGGAATTGCTCCATCCAGACCACCAGAGCTCTTCCAGGTAAGGCCATTCTACTTCCAAAGAGTTGCTGGACCTCTCCCAGCACATTGGCAAACTCTGACTGCTGGACTGGTCCCAATGAACTGGCAGAGTATAATCATTTGGCTGCTGCCAGTGGAAATGTGGCCCACACTACTCAAAAGATGACACCTTCTTCTTATGAGGCAATTTGGTGATGCAGGGAAAATAATGTAGTCATGGTTGTAACAAATTAGTGTTTAGCCTGGGGAAAGCAATTGCTCACTACAAATCTTAATAAAACCACAAAGAAATTTACAAATTAGAGCTGAATTACAGCTATTGCATTACATTTTTTCTTTCCTATTCATTTTCTTTCTAGGGAATTTGTCTTGAATTTTGGTCCACCAGTCTATCACCAAAACACATCTTATCACCGTAGACTATTTTTTGTGTGTGTGAATATGGAGTTACAATTGAACACTTTTTACCAGTATTCTTTCTACATTTCTACAGTTATTAATTATTAAAATAGAATCTCCACAAATTTATTTTAGCTTTATTAAAATAATTTTAAACAAGCCTTTAGTAAACATGAGTTGGGCATTTTCTGAAAGTCCTGGGCTGGAACAATTCGCTATTCTCTGGAGTTTCCTAGTCAGTTATCTGAACAGATCCTGAGACAATTTAATTAAACAGAATACTTAATAGGTCAAATAACTAAATCCTCTTTATGTCCATTTTCAGAGGCAAGAATATTGATACCACCCAACAACTCTACCTTCTGTAGCTCCCTCTATGTTTTCACTTGAAAACTAGTGATAAAAATACTACAATAAGTATAAAAGAAATCCAACAACCTGTTACCACTACCTATAATTTGAAGATTTATCTTTGATGTCAATTCATATTATTTTGGGGTTTCAAACCCATAAATAGTCCCAATAATAGGTACTATTGGTATTTAAGTTTGTTTTAACTTTTTATTTTTACAGTATTTCAGACTTATAGAAAAGTTCTGAGAATAACATAGAGAATTCTCATAGACCCCTTACCCAGATTTCCCAAATATTAGCTTCATATTTTCTTCACACTTCTCTTTCTGTCTCTCTAAAATATATGCACGTTATTTCCTTTTAACATTTTCAAAGTAAATTGCAGATGGATCCCTTTACCCATAAATACTCCTACTTGTTTTTCTTAAGAGCAAGGTTAGTCATCAATTGGCAGACTTTACAGTAATAATTATTGCAGACAAAAATCACAAATGGATGGTAAATTAGTAGGCAAAAGTATAATGAGAAACAGGATATATGCATATAAGACCATAAAGTCTCAAAATATCTATCTCTCCAATAAAGATTTTGCCTCAATGCAAAGAGCAGCCTGGTCTCTGTCCCTGAATTCTGGAAGTTAACCTCTAAATTCTTGGAATGTTCTGTGCAATAGGCATTTCCTTGTTATTGATTGGGACCTTTGCACCATACCATCTCTGATTGCTCATGCTATCCATGTAACTCATGGTGAGCTCCTAGTTTTTGCTAAGCAGATGACTCAGGGTGGGGGCTACTACCTAGAAGCCCAGCCCCAACCATGTGATTAGAGGGGGAAAGGGAAGAGGCCAGAGATTGGGTTCAACCATGTGAGCAATGATTCTACCAGTTGACCTTACATCATAAAATCCTAGTAAAAATTCTGCACCATGAAGTTCCAGGGAGCTTCCCTGGTTGGCTATATATATACATATATATATATACACACACACACACACACACGCGCACACATATATATATATATATATTTTTTTTTTTTTGAGACAGAGTCTGTCTCTGTTGCCCAGGCTGAAGTGCAGTGGCCCCATCTCGGCTCACTGCTACAAGCTCCGCCTCTTGGGTTCATGCCATTCTCCTGCCTCAGCCTCCCCAGTAGCTGGGACTACAGGCACCCGCCACCACACCCAGCTATTTTTTTTTTTAATGTATTTTTAGTAGAGATGGGGTTTCACCGTGTTAGCCAGGATGGTCTCATCTCCTGATCTCGTGATCTGTACACCTTGGCCTCCCAAAGTGCTGGGATTACCGGCGTGAGTCAATGCACCCGGCCGCAATATTCTTTAACTATTGTCACACTTCCATGCTGGAAGAATCATGTGTCATTGCAGACGATGGAAAGTTTCTGTTTGGAATCTTCCCAGGCTTCGCACTGTGATTCACTACTCTTGACTGGTTCTAATTTGTATCCTTTCCTTATAATAAGCTGTAAATATAATATATTTCAATGAGATCTATGATCTTTCTAGCAAATTATTGAACACAAAGGGGGTCTTGGGAACCCCTGAGTTTGTAGCCTGCCAGTCTGAAGTGAGGGTAGTTTAAGAGATTACCTAAATTGTGTTTGATATGTAAGGTGAGAACACTCTTGTGGAGGTTGTTTCTCAAAGTTTGAAGTTTGAGAAACTCATTGCATTTGGTATCATAAGTCTTCGGCAGACTTCGCAGTTTGAAGATCTGTGTCTTTAACCTTGAGTTTGGCTTAACTCTGAATAGAAATAAGGATTTTTTTTCACTGGAGAAAGCTGACAGACACTACCTTCACCAAGTGACCAAAAGTAGTATCTCCTACGATGACTAACATTGATCATATACCTCTTATATGGTGTACTATAGAGGGTGCAACATCTCTTCTGCATTATTCTCACCAAAAATGCTTGAACTTTAATTTAATCATGAGAAAACATCTGATGACCCCAAGTTAAGGGGTAGTGTACAAAATAACTGACCAGGACTATTCATCAACATGAGGACCTGGAGGAGACTTCACATCTGCAGACACAACAACTAAGAGCACATGGGATCTTGGATTGTATTTTGGACCAGAAAAGGGATTTAAATAGGAACACTGATGAAGTGTGATTAAAGTCTGTAGATGAGTGAATAGTTGTATCTATGTTAATTTTCTCATTTAGAAAATAGTATATTTAGGTAAGATGTTATCATTATGTAAAGGTGGGTGAAGGACTTGTAGGAATTCTAGCTATTATTTCTTTCTCCTCATTTGTTCTCTGGCTTCTAATTCTGCACACTTTGTAACCTTGAGTATGTTACTTAATTTCTCTGAGTCTCAGTTTTTTCAACTGGAAAATGGGAAATTTAATACCTATATTGTAGTTTTTAAAAATTGTGGTAAAATGCAATAATGTATTTGAAGCAGCTGCCAGAGTCCTGGAACAAACTAGGGCCTCAACAAATGTGCCTTTTCCTTTCAGTTCCGAAAGTCAAAGTCTTATCATGTGAGGCCCAGTCTCATGCATCTGCGGAGTAGACTATAACTCACATGACATGATTTGCCATCTCCTCAAGTGCATCAGCCTCCAAATCCCCAGGAATTCCCTTCTATGACTCATCCCTTTGTTTTTATGCATTCCACATCCCACCACATTCTATTAAGACACATGTGCATTACCTGAGTAAAGGGCCAACACAATTCATTATCATTTTAAGGTTTATGTAATGATCAGATTATCTGGGCATGGGATTTGGTGAAGAGTTTGAAGAGGGCAGGCCTGGAAAGAACCTGTAGTGGCTACCTGAGCAGACAGGTGATCCTTCTAGTCCCTGAGGACCTGGAAGACAGAAAGATCCTCAAAACCAAGTTAGATGTGCAGAAAGAAGGATGAGAAAGAACCAAGATTAGACTCTGAAGAGTTTCTACATTTGTCTGGACTAACTTGAGCGTGACCCAAGTTTTTGTGTACTTTCCTTTTTTCTTTGCTAAAAATAAAAATCGCTGTCCTTTTCAGGGAACACTTCTGCTTCTTCCTAAGTGCTCTAAGCTAGATGTGAAGGTGAGGCCTAGAGTAGAATGCGACTAAGGAAAACACTAGGGAATTATGAGAAAGCACTATCTACCCTGGTCTAAACATTAGACTACAGGGTGCATGATGTGTTGACTGTCATAGAATCTACTGCTCATAATTGCACTCTGTTATTAACTTTTCTGTTTTGTCAGCTGTAAGCCTTTTCTGCACAATTATTTTTATAATTTTAGAGCCTAGAACAGTGAATGACCCTTAAGTGGGTGTGATGGTTAATTTTATGGGCCATTGGGTGCCTAGATACTTGGTCAGATATTATTCTGGGTATTTCTTTGTGGGTGTTTTTAGATGTTATTAACATTTGAATCAGTTACCTGCATAAAACTGACTGTCCTCCTTAGTGTTAGTGGGCCTTGTCCAATCAGTTGATAGTCTGAATAGAGCAAAAGGTTGACTGACTCCTCCAGGTAGGAGACAGCTCCTCCTGCCTGACTGCCTTCAAACTGGGACACTAACTTTTTCTTTCCTTCAGATTTGAACTGAAACATTGCCTCTTCCTGGGTCTTGAACCTGCCATCCTTCAGCCTGTAACTATACCATTGGCTCTTCTGGGTCTCCAGCTTGTCAACTCACCCTGTAGGTCTTGGGATTTGTCAGCCTCCATAATTGGGTAAGGCAATCTTTATGATAAACCTCTTTAAATACACACACACACACACACACACACACACACACACACACTCATTCCATTTGTTTTGTTTCACACACACACAGACACACACACTCTCTCATCCTATTTGTTTTGTTTCTCTGGAGAACTCTAATACAGTGGTCAATGATTTTTTGTTGTTGTTTTCAAATCAATGAATGAAAAAGTAAGTCAGGCAAGGTAAAGTCACCTCATCAACAAATGGTCTGAGGTAAAATGGCCAGTGGATGGTAGAAGTGGGATTTGAAGCTAGAAAGTCTGAGGCCAAAACTTAACTATTCAGCCACTGAAATAAAGGACTTTAAAAAAGTGGAACCTATGGTCTTATCTCACCAGGATCTTAAAATACAGGACATAAAAATACTGGAAATCCAATTGTGAAACGTCATAAAAGGGGGTAAAAATACACTGTCAAAAGTATATTTTCCAGACCAGGAAGGAGCCTTTCCTGACTGCCTGTTAGTGTCCAAGTGCTTCATATTTATCCCCTAGCCCTCCCCACACTCCTTCCTGCACTCGACTAGAGAGTCAGGCACTCAGCGGCAGGCTGGGTGTTCAGGAGCTGTCCTCCTCAGAGCCCGCATCACACTTTCTTAAAGGGAGTCCTTACTAACTCATAATCTATGTCTAGTGAATTGAAACACCTTGAGGGTGGGCATCATTCACATTGGTAGCTCTAGTGCCTCGTGGAGTGAAATTAATTTGCAAAATGAATAAATTAACTAGATATTACACCTACCTTTACCACTGAGGAAGAGTTAAAAGTAGAAAAATGAACAGAAAGGCTTTGGGTTTTGTTCAAGTGACATGGTGAGTACCCCAGGGAATGAACAACGATCATGGGCCTGTTTGCATCTGCATCTTGTGATCTTCAGGTGAACTTAAACAAACAAGATGAAAACAATGTGGTGAGGTGGAGTAGAAGCCTGTGTCAGGTTTGAAAGAAGTGGGTTGTGTAAAGTCTTGAAAGTTCCTTATTCTAACTGAAAAAAATAAAAATAAAAACAGGCTTTTTGGGGGATTTGCTTTGGTTTTTGTTTTAATGTCAGGGACATGAAAAGTAAGAAATGGAAATGGAAACAAGTGAGCCCCATGGAGAGTTTGGATTAATGTGCAGTAATTGCATCACTGATACGTGTGTCCAGTCACGGTGGGCATTCAAGACTCTGTTGACTTTTACTGTTGAAGGCTTCGTTTAAGGGAAGCAAACACAAATAAAAAGGCTGCCTCTCCACCCTACCCCACCCTGTAGCAAAGCAAAGTAAGATCACCGTCCAACCCAGGATATCCAAATTCATGGTCAAAAATCCGAAAGGTAACGTGGTGAGTTTCATGTCTAAATTTACTCGTGGTGATTGGCGTGGAGCCTCCTTTTCCATGTCGGATTAACTACAGGCCCACCCTGGTCCTCCTGGGCCCTCACACTTCCCCACAGGGCTCATCTGGTGCTTCTGGAGCAGCAGGGAAGCTTTGCTGCAGGATCCAGCATCTCAGGACACAGTATCTTGCACGGCTGACTTGATCTCACTTTCTTCCTCTGAGCAGCTGTGTGGCAATTCAGAGGTGAAGAGGCAGATAATTGGACAGTGGAATTGAGTCCTGTGTGATACAGAGCTAAAAAAGAAATTCCTTCAGTATGAACAGCAGTGTGGAAAGAAAACCCAACAAACAAAACCCTGTATGTACAGCAAATGAAGCCAAAGGGAGGCTTGAGAACAGTGGAGTTCTGCGTGGGTGTGACGAGACCACCAGCCAGAAAGCTCAGAGGCATTACTCATGATGCAAGGAGGCTATCAAGTAATGATTTAACTTAAAAATACCCTCTACTCTTTTCCCTATCTGCTTACTCAGTACACTGCAAATTAACATGAAAAGCAACTTCAGCAGAAATTTTTAAATTTGTTTTTGTCAGGGGAAGTCATTTTTAACTTGTACAGAAAATTTCAGTAAAAGAAAAATATTTTCTGAATTCTGACTCTTTGGAGTGATCATGTATGTTGCATAAGTTCACAGATAAATTCTTGAACTCCTACCTAGTTCATTTGTGCTGCATCAAAAACAAAACTTACTGCACCTTAAGTCAGCCAAACACAAACAGAAGTCTAGCACATTGAATAGCCATTGATTTAGAATCCCTGGATAATGGGAGAGCAGACTATATTTGTTAAGCCGTATTTATAGAATTTACCTTACAAATCAAATAATAATTATTATAAGTGTTCTGTGGGCAAAGCATTGTGCTAGGCACTGTGGAAATATGAGATAGAATTTCACAATATCTGACTCAATATTTTTTTCTGATTTATTAATCAAATTTCATTTGTTGTTTAAGAAGCCTAGTTAATTTAAAGCAAAATTAATCACAAATTTACAAAATTGATCAGACTCTATCTTGTCCAAAGATGAAAAATACTAATATTCCAGTATTAGTGTCATTGTTGAGAAGTTAACACACAAAAATGCAAAACAAAACAAAAACGCAGCTCGCTTAATATGCTGCTTAATTTAATCCAAAAATTTAATTTATTAGATAAACTTTAATAATGAGCCCTTTTCTTCCTAGAACTTGGTACCGTTTTCAACATTGTAGATATACATTTTCAACATTGACTTCTCACATGACAATACGAGGCTTTAAAATACCCTGATGGACCCATAAACTGTAGTATGCCAAAACCACACAAAATAGATGTATTTGTTTTTTATCACTTCCTTAACAAATTACCAGGAATTTAGTGACTTAGAACAACACACTTTTATTATCTCACATTTTTGTAGGTCAAAAGTCTGACATGGGTCACACAGGGCTAAAATGTAGGTGTTGTCAGGGCTGCATTCCTCTCTGGAGGTTCTGGGGCAGCATTCGTGTTTCGTCCTTTCCTATTTCTAGAGGGCTTGCATTCTTGGCTTGTGTCACTTTCCCTCCATCTTCAAAGCCAGCAGTGCCACAGCTCTTTCATGCTTCAGCTCGTTACATCCCCCTCTGATCACAGCATGGAAATGTTCTCGCTTTTAACAACTCATTCAATTAGAGTGGACCCACCTGGATAATCCAGGATACTCTCTCGATTCCGAGGATCCTATGCATAACCACATCCGCAGAGTCTCCTTTGCCATGTACACATTCACAGGTTCCAGAGAGGAGGACACAGACATCTTTGAGAGGGGTCCTTAGGCTGCCTACTGCAATAAAGCTTTTTGTTTTTTATGATGGAATTTTAAGTTCTAACTCATACATATGACTCTCTGCTATTTCAACTCATTTTTATTCATTCATTCATTCATTCACATATTTAGGAAACATTAACAAAGCATCTATTATAAATAACATACAACTGCAGATACAGACAAATTAGTGACTCTTGCCTGTTCTGACCTTTGATTTTCTCTCTCCAGGCTTGTGTTGGAATTGTTCCCTCTGCCAGAGATATCACCTTTTGTCTAACACACGTAAGTTCCCAAATAAATTTGTCAAGACTCATTTCAAATACTGCCTCCTCCATAAACCCTCACTCCTCTGTTTTTTTTTTGTTTTGTTTTTCTTTTTTACAATCCCAGCTGGAAGCAATCTCATCTCAACTTTTATAATACCTTGCTTTTACAATTTAATGACATTTTAGCTTGTTTGTGGTTATTTGTATATATTCCTTTCTTTTCTTAAGGATCATAAATTCCTTTAGATCACGGACCATTCACATCTTAATACAGGAAGAAGCAAGCTTAGCAATCGGCATGTATTGACATACTATTGATGTGGAAACTTTCTTTGCATAAGTATATTTTCTTACTCTTGATACTGTAGAAGATACATTAAAATAATTTAGTTTAGTTCCAACATTTTACCATATTTCTACAGGAATAAAATTTGAACAAAAAAGAACAAAGTAAATTAATTGGAATTTAAGGCCCTCATAGTAAGAAAAACCATGTTATCTGCCAATTTATGAAGCCAAAATGGAGAATTATGGAGAAATTTCCCTGCAGATCTCTTGCTGCTGCCAAAGCCGACAGCCAAGATGAGGTTTATAGTCACTCATATTTTTCAACAATGTGTCTCACATTGCCAATACAGAAATGCCTCTTCTGTGACCTTGAAAATGGCCTATCTCTTTATCAGTTTCCCATATAGTAAAATTACATTCTTTTCTTTTACAGTAAATTTTCACCCAAATCTCTAAAATGCATTTCTATTGGTGGAAAAACGTTATACATGTTTTTTTCTCTTCTAAATCAGAAAACTGAAGCAATAACGAGGTAGAGGCTGTCTTTCAGACACGTACTATATACAGATTGCATTGGAAGGATGTCTGTGAACAACCTTTCCCATTCATATTCATTCTAACACTTGTCTCTGCTTAGCTCACCTGTTGAAGATTGTTCATGCCATGTGTTCTGTTTTCTTGAATGTCATTTGGAGTAAATTATGCACTTTTATCCACTTCAGCACATTTATGTGAGTGTCCATTATATTTTTCAAAATGTGTGTCTAAATAAGGCACATTTTAAAATTTAAATTTCGCCCTTAATTTAAGAAAACAGTTAATTGTCCGATGTTGACTCATATTTTTATTCTTGCTTGATATAAAATCTATCCTGCTAAGATTTTGCCAAGGCAAATAGTTTCATTTTGATAACAAACTAAGAATTTAGAAAAAGTTCAGGATACTGGGCAGTAATGGCTGCCCAGATCCATATTTGAAGATCATTTTTGGAAACTCAAATCAAAAAGAAATTAACCTTTGGACTTTGGTGTCAGACTTATTTTTGGCTCACATCCTAGCTCTGCCACTAACACTAAATATGCATCCTTTAACTCTTTATTCTTCAGTTCCCTGATATGGGAAATAGAAATAATAAGATCCTACCTCATAGAAATGTAAAGAGCAAATGAATTAATGTAGGGAAAGTGCTTAGATAGTGCCTGACACACAGGATTAATTAAACTGTAGGTACTATTTCATCTTGCTGATAAAGCAGTGCCTTTCTTTGTAAAATAAAATATTTTCAAATGGCAACAAATTAAATGAAAATATGATCTTTACCAAATTTGAACTATCTTGCTATTGATCTATGAACAAATTTATTGGAAGATATGCTTTGGATTGGTTTTCATTTTAGACAGGGAGGTAATTTTACTTATTACAAAGAAGTAAAACAACTAACAAAATTAACCTGGATTCAGAAAAAGCCATGCACGGATATCTTGATTTTTCATTATAGATACAAATACTCATAATAAAACTCCCAGATCTGCACAAACATTGTAATGTTATATACTCTTAAATGGATCATATTAGTGAAACACCATCAATAACAACAAATTTAAGGACAACCAATTTGCTTTATCAATATGAAGTTGATAAGGTGTCTTTGATCTTTTAGATGTCTGTACCATTACTTTTAAAAAAAATGTTAATGAAATGTATCCCCTTTTAAGAAGGAAAACAACAACAACAACAACAAAAAACCCCTGTTCATTGATAAGGAAAAAAAAAGAAAAACCCAACAACACCAGTTTTTATGTTGTGCCCTATCCAGCTGACACTGTCCTTTTGGAAAGCCAATGACTTGTTAGTACCCCTAGCAGCAGTGTGAACAGATGCGTCCCTGACAGGCGATGGATGGTCAGGGTCCATCTGGCCAGTGCAGCTCGGACAGAAATGATGTATACAGCTTCATCAGCGAATGACTGTCATCAATCCTGGGCCATGGATAGCGTAAATGACAGCTATGCTGCAGCTGAGACCCCAGGTGTGAGACTGAGGAGGACTGATTTAAGAATGCTGGGTAATCAGGAATGTATAGGCTCCTGGACTTTAATTTGTATCTTTAACCTCCTATAAATATCCTGCTATACTGTAGCAGGTATGTGTTTTTTAGTGTCTCATCACAAAATTAGCTTCAAGATGACGGCTGTTCTTTGCTCCCTTTTAACTACTGATGACTTCAGTTTCCTGCCTGCATGACCAAATGTATGAAGTGTCCTGGCTGCTGTATGGTGTACCCACAATTTAATTATTACCTCATTGATTTTTCATGTATTTCAATTTTCTCTTCTTTAAGTCACAGTGGCTTTCCTGTTGGGGAGATGTTTGTTTTTCCTTATAAGGTTTCCTTATGGAATCAGTTGGACTATACAAATGTTTTTTGTTTGCCTTCTAACCTCCCTGATCATGCTTCCATACCTCCTCAGGAATGTCGAATTGTAGTAGTTTGAAGGTAAGCCTGTCTGTGCAGACTGTCCAGAAAGAAAACTTCTCAGCTGGCACAAGATTTTAAAAAGGAAACAATATTCCGCTGCTTACTCACCAACAAAAGGTACCTGGTTTTTAAATGGTCTCTCTTTAGTATGCATTAAAGATCTTGCATAATTTGCATCTATTAGCATTTTATTATACCACTGGCACTGGGGAAAAGAAAATGAAAACAATTATTGTATCCTCAGAGGACATTTCTTTACTTATAACTATTTTACAATAAATCATTTTTGTTTATCAGCTTACTGGATGCAGCAAATGCAGAAACACTGGAGACTGAGAGGGTTCTAAAAGTCTAGGAATTTATAGAGTGGCTCCACATGTTTTTACTGAAAGCTCTTCAAATACTTCTAACTCATTAAAATGAATTATGTCAATTACCACCAGTAGATCTGGAAAACATTTGAATCTGATGGAAGAGAATTTCTCCCCATCCCCCCCAACATACGCACAGAAATTCAGCTGTCCCTACTCCAAGAAAGTTAATGCAGCTTAAACAATATCTGAATAAAAAGGAGGTCAACTTATAAGAATTCCCTCCTCAAATGAGAATAAAGTTGATACTCTGATAGTCTGACCATGAATTAGGGAGTCAGAGGTTTGGAGGAGAACTCAAGAGACAATCTGATCTGTTCCACTTCCTTCAGGAAGGATTTACTCAAAGCATCACAGACCCAAGAGTGGTTATTTTGTTATTAATACACTCATAAGGAGAGCAGGACAAGAAATAATGGTACAAACTCTTCAGGCATCCTCCCCACAGATTTAAAAGACATGATATTTCTAACATTCTTCACTGGACTTGACAATGTCCAAGCAAGCACTGCAGTGCTTTTTTTTTTTTTTTTTCCCGAGAAAAGAAAGGATCTATTCATTTTTTTCTTTTATTTCTTATAAAGGTGACTTAAGTATTATTTTAGTGGCTAATGCAAAACTCACTGCATTCTACTGTAGGTATTGTAAACGAAAATATATAGTTACATCAAGTCAGAAGCAGAGAAAAATGTCAGAATAAGGCTAAAATGTTTTGGAGACAAATTTTAAGAACATGAGGTGTCAAAATAGTGAATTTTAAAATAGCATTAGAATACCAGAATCACCGCATTAAGTTAGTATTCGTGATAGTGTTGAATGAAAGAGAGAGAAAGAAAGGGAGAGAGAAGAAATATCACTGAATTAAAAAAAATCTATAGTTAGTTTGTTTTCAGGCCAGAAAAACATTTTGAACATAGCTTTAAGGATGGAATACTAGATCTGTCACTACTAAAGATAACGTATCAACTAATGCCTGCAGTTTGGAATCAAAACTGAATGAATTAATAGAAGTCTGCTTATATTACTGAATGCAAATATAAAAATTTATGTTTTTAGGATGCCAATAATAAAATCAAATGAATGGCCAGGCACGGTGCCTCACACCTATAATCCCAGCACTTTGGGAGGCCGAGTGGGCAGATCACAAGGTCAGGAGTTCAAACCCAGCCTGGCCAACATAGTGAAACCCTGTCTCTACTAAAAATACAAAAAAATTAGCCAGCTGTGGTGGCAGACGCCTGTAATCCCAGCTACTCAGGAGGCTGAGGCAGGAGAATCACTTGAACCTGGGAGGCAGAGGTTGCAGTGAGCGGAGATCACACCACTGCACTCCAGCCTCGGTGACAGTGCGAGACTCCATGTCAATAAATAAATAAATAATCCAATGATTAAAGAGTTTTTTTTTTTTTTAATAGAATTAGTGTCATAGTTCTTAGTGGTGGTCTGTGGCTCACCAATACTTTATGAGCTTAGATATTTGGCAAAAGTGGATTTCTTACAATAAAAAAAATGGTTATTTTTGACAACAAAATGTCTTGACTTTATTAATGTGCTAATTGATTTGGCCTCAGACATTTGTTTTTTAGGCACAGTATATATAATTTCATTATGACAAATGTAGATTTTGGAGGACATAATTTAATAGAATTTATGGGCAATGAAATGCTTATACAACTCTTTGCAACCAAATGTATCCATAATTTCTATACTGAAGATTCTCACTGAACATCTATTAATAAAAATTAATATCTTCATCTAAGACCTTAAACATTGTTTACTAACTTTGGACCAATATCTTCTCTCTGTCTTATCAGTAGATTGGAAAATGGCTTTTCTTGTGGTAGACATTCACACCTCCCGGAGCTAGAGCAGCACATTTACCGATACGCTTCTGCTAAGTGTCATTCCCCTGCCCTTGTTCTGTGTCTTCATTCTCTAAAACCAAATATGGATAAGGATCAAGAACAAACAGCAGAATTTTCTAGAAACACAATTTAAACATTTGGTTTTCTTGGTAAGTGACGTTTTCTGGGATCTTTTCCTCTTTGGATTGCTTCTTCTTTCTTTTGGTATTCCATGAAACTGTTGTTATATCTGAGATTTGGTGTTTTCTCTCATTTGGAAGGGCTTTCCTCATCTAGACAGACCTAGTAGGACTTAGTAGGACCAGACAGGGGTCCATGGAAAGGGAGACACTAAGCTCATAAAAGCTTGTTTCCATTATTGGCAGATGAGATCTTAGTGACATCTTGGTACACAGCAGGTCACAAAGGTAAGGGACAATATATGGACGTAGGGCAAATGTGTCTGCTACTAACAGCATGTCTTTTTGCCTGGAGTGTCTCACTTAGGATCATGAGCTGGCAGTAGGTGGCTGATGAAGAATTTCAGATTTCTGGCAGTACTAATGCTTTGTTTCTCTATTCGAAAATGAGGGAAAATATCCATTTTTCAGAAAGCCTGAGGTGCTGTGGACACAAGAGACCCAGATGCTCCACTGCAATGGTACCAGGTAGGTTCTTGGTTTGAAGGAACATCAGTACTGTAGAGACATTTTCCAACTATTTTTAGCTCTGCATCCTTAGTTGAGCACTTGAAAGAACTGCACAGAAATATTAGAAATTGATAGACATGCAATTTTTTTTGCTCTTTTCTTGGGGAAGAATCAGAAAAATTTCTGTAAATCTGTTCAAATAATCATAGACATATGTCAAGTGATTGAAATAAATTAGCAGAAATTTAAAGAAAATATCAAAATATGATCTGTTTGATCACTCCTGTAAGGGAAAATTTTGAATACATTAAGAAGACAGACGCTTTTTCATTAATTAACACAGAGACATGGAAATCGGCAGAATTAAATACCTGAATCGATTATTGTGAATGCAGTTTGAAGAAATTTCTAATAGAGAGAGGCACAAACATTTGAAATCCTTTTAATTCAGTGCTTTCAAAAAAATCATAGAATAAGACCAGTAATGTATAGATCATAGGCAACTGGTTTTTCTTTTGCTTTACCCTCAAATTCAAGGTGCTTCACCACAATATAGGAGCCTAATCAATATTCATTAACTGTAGAATCAGTTTTTAAAAATTCATCATTTAATTTGTTACATTAGAAGTTATGCAAATTTGTATAATTATAAAGAGATTTAGATTATAGAATTGTGTTTTACTTTGCAAATAGAAAAGCTAAGGCTGATACCAATGGCTGATTTTAGAGTGAGCTATCTTACTAGTTCAGAATGATTACTTTTGGTTCCTATTCCAAATGATGACCAACCTTAAGAAATGAACAGAACTGGTAATTAGGTGGCAAATTCCCCCAGAAGATGGCAGCTACAATGCAAGAAAAATGAGGAGTGAGATCTTTACACTGTTTTTGAGATTTAATGATTTTAAAATTAAACACAGAAAAAGTCTTAATCTTATCCAATATCTGAAGAGAATTTTTTTTTTTAATGTTGGAGTTGGTTTCTATCTATTGAACAGTTGAATACATATCATCCTTCCATTTCTGAAACTTAAGCAAATGGACCAAGAGAATTGAGCACATTTAGCCATTCTTTTTTATCAGCCTGACACCCTTAAGGCAAGCACCAGTGGAGCCCAACATCATGGCACATTTCCCCACAATATACTCACACTCACCCACCACCTAGAAGGGAAAAGAGTGTGAGGGCTATTGAGCACTGAGAATTTTTCCAATGAATCACAATTATGTGAACACCTGTGCTAACTAAGTTTGTGCTGATCCACTGTGAAAATTTGCAAAGTGCTCAACAGCCCTGAATATTTCTCATTTATTATCTCAGGTGGGGTGGTCTGCAACTGCACATTAGGTTGCAGTATGAAGCATGTAAAGACACGCATTCAAGACCTCATCTAGGACCTTTTCATTCTACCTGCAGGGTACAGCTGTGCCTTTTAACAGGCTAGAGTTCTGCTTCTGAATGTCTGCTCAGAAAACTTAAGGGCAAATATAGAAACCCTTCATCTGCAAGTAAAATGATTGTAGAACATGCAACACATTTACTTACATTTCAAGAGAATCTATCATAGGATTGACAATGGGAAAAAAACTAATGATCAATGATATTTTAATGACTATATAGGCTTATAATATGTTAAACTGAAAAAGTATCAAAACTGTAAAGGATGAGAAAGAACTTTACACATAAACATACATTTTGAACTGCCACTAATCCCTCATCTTAGGAAGTAAAGATAAAGTGAAACTGGTCTAGATCCCCAAGAATCTGTAGGTTACTTCACTTTTGAAGTCAATGATTGATAAGAATTGGAAAACAATTTGTGACCAGAATCCTCAAAATACTTAAAGCTTAGATGTAAGTGGTGAAATTGAGATCAGTAAATAAGCTGGATACAGGCTCAATTGTTGATTGCACAACAGAAGTTCTGCAGACTCGGACAAGGCTTTCATTGAAACTATTCTCTGTCTTAAGAACTATAAACTACTATGTGGTCTCTGCATGTTAATACGATATCAAGAATAGAATTTTCTTTGTAGCTCTGTAGACTTAATAGATGTATTTACCAAAGATTCTTTAGTGACATATATCTGTTACTTTGAAAAATTAAGGTTAGTAAAAGATAAATTTAAGGATATGGATATAAAGACCAGGGACTACTCTGGCAGTATAAAATGTTGTTTTAAAAGTAATACATTGGACTCTGGAAATTCATTCCACCTAACAGCATCATCTTCTTACCAGCAGCATCAAGGCACATAGTATTCTCTGGCAAATGCAATTGTTACTGAAGACAACATTATAGTATGAGGTAACAGAGGAAATTATGAAAAAGAAATCTTGGAACTATTGAAAAGTCCTAGGATAAGAATGTCAGTGGGCCCCTAGGTAATGCTTGTTGGTTTGGGAGCACAGGAGAAAAGACTAAGGGATCTTAGAGGTTTCTGATTTTGCCCTGGTGTATGGTTGGCAGATACAGGAACCCCAAGTGCCTAGGCTTTGATTTGCTTTCCTTAAAGTTTTTACTCATCCGGTTTCAATCTCTGTCTCTAGTATTAGATGAAAAGACATCTCTTTCCCTGCTGCTGAGACTGTAATTTGATGAAAGGAGAAACTAGAGGCTCAGGAGAACCGTTGCTGATTGGTACCTCGGCTTAATCCCAAAGATTCTTCTTGTGAAAATTAACTTTTTCTGCTTCTAGGTCCATGGCACTCGTTTCTAAGAGGAGTTTGAAAGTTAGGTGAGTGTATGAGGAGGAGAAAAAAGGATCAGTAGGTTGGACTAGATGCATATACACATACTTTCACCAAGAAATTAGATTTATTGGGTTTTATGAGCACCAGGCATATGCTAAGCACTTGGTATATTATCTCATTTAATCTTCAGGACAGTATGAAAGAGTAATGGGTCTTATACCACTTTGCAAGATAAGGAAAATGAAGCTTAGAGAGGTTAACTAGCAGTCATCTTAGAGTCAGACTTGAACCCTCCTCTAGCTGATGGCAAAACTCGATTTTAACTACTACACAATACTGCCTCCCAGTGGCTGGAATTTGGTAAGCATTCAGCCAACATCAGCTATCGAGGTGGTGGTGTTTTTCTTAGGGGGAAGCTGGTCTTAAATCCTTTAGGTTTAAGTCTCAAAGGCATACAGAAAGAGGTCTTGCTTATCAGAATTATTAAGATGTCGACTCTCTTACATAAAAATGGCTAGTTCAAGCCAAACTGCAAGTGTGATTGTAAGCAAACAAATAGATGACTGCATTGTTTATGAAGCATACTTTGAATTAGTTCCTACTCAAATATAAAAGTGCTTGGTGGTCGCTTGAAGCATAATTTGTACCAACAAAATTCCACCCAGCAAAGAGATTCTGTAGTTTATAAGTACTTCCTTCAGTTTCCACAAAGTATAAACTAATAAAAAAGAGAAATAAAAAGTCAATAAAGGAAAAAAGTACTTTTATGGGTAGAAGGCTAAGAGAATGAATGCATGTAATATGTCTTGAAGTGTTAAGAAAATATTTTCTTTAGTTTTTAAGTAGAGTAAAGAAAAAATATGTGTGTAAGGAAGGACAAAATTTAGTTGTTCACAGGCTTGGTCTTAAGCAAAATTCTAAAATAGGTATTTTTCATGTACACATTTCTAACACACACACACATGCAAAAGTTAGTCTTCAATGCTCTTTTCTCAATGCTCAGTATTCTCTCTCTTCAACCTCCAAAGCATTCACTTTTTGGTATCCCCTCTGATTCCCTAATTTCATTCTTTGCTTCGAAATCCCACTGAACAGCTTCTTACAGTACAGACATTTCCTCTCTTCACTCATCATAACATTGCAGTGGACTAGCCCATTTTTTTTTTTCAAGATATTGTTAGGTTACTGGTTAGCAGTGCCTATGAACAAATTATAATTAAGGTCTTAATGAATGGTAAAAAGCTTAAGGTGTTATTTTACCTTGCTGTATTTATTTCATATTATGGACTTTTCTAGATAAAATGCCTCAAATCAAAATAATTAGTCCCAAATGATGGGAATTTCAAATTCTGTGATAGGCTGGTAAGAAAGCAATTTCTGCAAAGCTGTCTTTGCCCCATGTTCCTTGAAATATGTGCCAAAGGTAAATGTTTACTTTACCTGTGTATAAGGCTGACCCCAGTGAACAGGTATATTGAAATATTATAATCCCTGAGAAGAAAGGTCACTGATAATGGCATTAATGCTGCCAGTCCTTACTTTCTATTAAATGATACTTCAATATGCAACATTCTACACTTGATCTCTGGTAAATGGATATTAGTGACCTTGAGTAAACAATCTTTGCCTTCTTTAGACATTGGATAGCACTGTAACATTTTAAATTTATAATTGTGTTTATTTTTAAAATGGAGTTTAAAAGTCTTTAAACTGGATGGGTAGAGAAATTGAAATGACTACACAGAAAGTTTGTAAATGTTGGATGGATATCACATATCACACCATCTATGGCTCAGCAGTAAATGCACTGTGACGGCAGAACCATGAGGGTATATCACATTAATGCATAATTCAAGGTCTTTAAGTATCTGTGAGTCGTCGTTGACAAGATACATTGCCACGTGTTTTACCATCCACTGCATCAATTCATTGTCTTTATAATGTTAACTGAATGTGGACTACAGGCTTCAAAAGTTTCTGGACCAGCTTCTTCATTATGAAGAAGGTATTGTTTCTGTCCACTTGTGCTGTGTGGAACATTTTAGAAGCTTCCTACCTTCCCATGACTTTTCTCCCCAACTATGGCCAGCAACATTATGGTCTCTCCACATATATGCCTTTTTTTTGTTTTGTTTTGTTTGAGACAAGGTCTCACTCCATCACTCAGGCTGGAGGGGGGTGGCAGGATCAGGACTCACTGCAGCCTCGGTCTCCTAGACTCAAGTGATCCCTCCCGCCTCAGCCACCTCAGTAGCTAGGACTACAGGCATGTGCCACCACACCGGGCTAATATTTGGTATTGTGAGTAGAGACGGCGTTTCACTCTGTTGCCCAGCAACTCTCAAACTCCTGGAGTCAAGCGATCCACCCACCTCGGCCTTCCAAAGTGTTGGGATTATAGGCCTGAGCCACACCCAGCCCCACATTATACTTATCACAATTGCCAAAGGACAAATTATTCCACAGAGAGGTGTGAATTACTAGAAAGGTTGGTTTTGTTGTCATTCATGTTTTATAACATTTTAAAATGTGCTTTCAAGCAACAAAAACTTTTTTTAGTAGCAAAGAACATCACAGACTATAAAGGAAATGATTATTCTGCTTTATCTGTTAAATTGCATGACATGGCAGCGTTGTTCTCAGTTGGACAATGCATCCATGAATTGTATCATATTCATGATGGAAGCCTATACATTAATTAAAATAAATTAACCAATTCTAAATGCATGAACCTGGATAAGTCTTGAAAACATCATGGTGAGTGAAAAAGCAAGTATCTGATATATGGCATTTATGTACATTTTAAAATTATAGAACAATGTAACATTATTTATGAATACATACATATGTAGTAAACATATGCAAACGTGGATGTGAAAGCTACAAACCAGTTTTAACACAGTGGCTCTTACCTTTGGCAGCAAGTGGGGATGATAATTAAAGAGGTTCATGGCATCACTTTTGGGTCCATAGCGGTCTTCAATTCCCTTTGTAATATTTTGTTAGGAAAAAGACATGAAGTAAACATGTAAAATTTTATAATTCACTTACAGTTATTAAATCATAGTGAATACATGAGTGCCTATTATTCTCTGTAGTTTACATTTTTGAAATATTTTATTATAATAATAATGAATTGGTAAAATAAACTTCAAGTTTATATGAGGAAGCTGACTAGTAATTTTTAGTGCTTTCTCTTCCAGATTTTCACTAAAATTCCCAAGAAGACATGAGAAAATGTGAGAAGCCACAATTTAAACTAGGGCAAACCAACAAGGCTAACTCTAGAATCTGGGAAGAATTGATTCATAGTAAAAGTCCGATAGAGCAGGAGGGAGAACAACCTGTTCAGTTTTCAGGTAATAGCGTATACCTGCTTTGCTTCCTGGGAACAAGAAGTGTGTATGTGTGGTAGTGGGGGATGTGGGTGAAGATTCCCAAAACAAAACTTTTGAAGAGTAAAGTGAACAATGCACATTGGAATATTTTGGAAAATTTAAAAAGGGAGAAAGTAGGAGAGCAGAACCCATGATTCTCACGTGCAAAGCCAGCCAGTCCTATTTCCAACCTCAGAGCTACTGTGGCTTTTGACAGTAGGGAAAGGAGATGTTCAATGATACTTCTTTGATTGTACAATGAGGAGGTGTTCAGCCACTGGGGAACCCTCATTTCATGTCCCCCTTCAACCTTACAGCTCAAAAGCCACTTGGAATATATATATATATATATGATAGGACATTTTCTTTTTCCACATGAAATGTTTTCCTGAATCTCTTTATTGCCTATTCCTTTCTTAACTTTAGTTCCCTATAGAAACATTCAGTGTCTGGAGAATAAAAAGGAGAGAAAAAAAAAGAAGCTTTTTTTAAATTAAAAGAAAAATACTAAAGCATGTCATAGCATTGTTGGAAAGAACTAAAATTATATTTTGGTATTTTCTCTTTAAATGAAGTGACTTGATTTGCATAAAGCGACATTTGTGGAGATAAATACAATACAAAAAATGAATTTCTGGATTTAGAACTTCTTCTTCTACTTTTATACTAAGATTTTTTTTTTTTTTTTTTATGATCAGGTCATATATTCCTCAAAAAAAATGGTTTTAAAGGAAACTCTGGTCCACCTTTATCTCTAATGGCCCGGTTGGGAGTTGCTATAATAATCCTTTTGCTTTTATGTGGCCATCTGGAGGCCTATTAAAAGGAGTATCTAAAACAGACTCCCCAAGTGTGCTGAGTTTGTACATTTTCACCAAGTCACCAAAACAGGAGCATTTTTCCGACTGCAGGGAGAAGTGACCCTTTACAGAGAGGGGTGGGGTTGGGGGGGAAAGAGAGAGAAGAGACAGCACCAGCGAGAGGCACAACTTGACCTTTCACTCTTGCCATTGTGAACAAGTAGTAAGAATAGTGGTTGATTCTGGTGCATGCGTTTTAAGGGTACAAAGATCTACAGCAAGGTTTCTTTACACCTCTGGGGCTCTGTGATGAGATGGAAGAGGTTAGGGAACGTGGGAACGGGCAACATTGAGAATTTAATGAAGCATCATGTTTCAACTGGATAATATTCTGTTTTGATTTGTGTGGAAAGCAAATATGAAGTATTGAAATAATATTTCAAGTTCCCAGTTTTGTGGCACAAATAGACATACAGAATATTCTTGCCTTTCTGAAAACTACACCTTTCATCAAAAGTATAATCCAGCAGAGTTTAGGACATTAGGGGAGGTTGTGAAATGGAATTGGATAAAAGTTGGCATTTGTCTTTAGTAGATTATTAAAATCGCCGTGGTAAGAAATCTGCTCATAAAGACAGAACAAGTTCGCAGGGGCTGGATATCATTTGTCCAAAATAGTCTTTTCTCTACACTCATTAACTATCTCGCCTGGTAATGTGGTTGTAATCCTATTAAACCTGATACATCAAAAATGAAAAAAAAAATTAGTTGCTGTCTCAAACTGCACTACAACTCAGATCTAGGACCAAACAAGATGCATTAATTGCTTTACTGCTTCACTGCAAAGCCACTCTTAAAACATAATTCCTTAATGAAGTCCGTTAATTTGTTCATGGCAGTACACAAGCTGTTCAAAATGACACAGAATTGCACTCTGTTTTCTAACCCCTGCAGTTTCTTCTGTTAGTCACTCTGTCTTGTGTTGTTATCCCATGGATAGTAATTATTTTATAGTGGCTGTAATTAGGAGAGAATTAGGCTTGGTAAACAAAACCTGCCTTCTCCTGTTAATAGCTAAGGATAATAAATTTGGCTCTGACATTCACTATATTTGGACAAGGCTTGGCCTACTTCCAGTTTTCCCAATAAGAACTTTATTATATAATTATGCCTTGGAGGGGCTCATATTACAAGGTAATTTTTTTTTTGTAAAGACACATATTGCATGGCTTCTAGCCAGTAAATGATATACTGTAATATATGTCTCCAATAAACGTTTTAAACAAAATCTCTCTAAGCAATATTCTTCTAGAGCTACACACTGCTCTTCAGCATATATTATTTACAGGGTTTGTTTGTTGAGTTTTTCATAATGTAATTTTTTTTGCTCATATTGTCCAATATTATGACAAGTCTCTTAAAAAAGGTCTAAATTATTTCTATCAGCAAGTGACATGCTTGGATCTTTAACTTCCTATATCCCAGCTCCCAAAGGTGCATCAGAGGCTACCAAAAAAGGAGCATTAAGCAATATTTTTTGCAAAGACTGGCCGTTAGTTTGCATAAGTTATGATACCTTTGCTTAAACTGATTTATTTTCTTTTCCATTTTTAACATAAGTGAAATAAAATCATTTTGTTCCACTGCAAGCCAGATCTCTGACAATGCGTGTGCCTTTAGTTGATCCTTTACTGAAAGGGTCACTCAGATAAGCATAGGTCACCAATAACACATGACACCACAGAATGCTAAAGTAAAGAGCACAACATTCAAAACAGGTTCCAAATAAAAATCATAAAAATATAACCTCTACTTAGAAAAACCATGAGAAAATATGCAAAAGTGAGACTATCTTCAGGGCAAGAAAGAAAAGTATTAGATTCTAAGTAAATACAAAAGACATAAATCCAGTTTACTTAGAAGCTAAGTTCAAAATTATAGCGATTCTGAATTCTCTAATATTAGGCATAGAGACATTACAAAGGAGAACAATAATATTTAAAAAGGACTTTAGAATGTTTACTCCAGACACTCAACTTATATTTAAAATTCAATTAAAAGTGGAAAATTAAGATGACCCACATGCATAAACCCCCAGCCCCACCTTCTTACCCGTAAAAGTATGTCTCAGTCATCTGCAAACTAAAGGGAATAATTTTTCACTGGATTAGCTGGATATCTGTCTTAGTTATCCCAATTCACTTGCTTGGGTATTGGGGTTTACAAGTTACTTAAAGAAGGCACCAACTGGATTCTTAGTTGGCTATTAACATTGATAAAGGATCTCCAGTTTATTTAGTCAGGTTTTCAAAGGACTCTGCTGTGGAAGCTCATATAAATTATGCATATGCAAAAAGTCTCCCTTCAAGGAAGATTTGATTCCCTGCCTCTCTGTTCCCATTTCTGGAGAAGACAGTAAATGGCTGCATTTATTCTTCTGCTAAATCATAACCCTCACTTTCAGCAGAGGGTGACTAGAATTGCATCAGATCTCCTTGGAATCAGAAGTGTCTTTAGCCTCTATTTTCTTCTTTTCTGCCCTGGCGTTGACCAGAACATAGAGACCAGCCATCTCTATAATTGTTCTCTCACTTGTTGTTCCAAAGCATCGAGCACAAAAAAATAAATGAGCATTTATTATATTTCTGTGTGTTAAGTAGCAGGGTTTTGGCATTCAGACTTAATGCTTTCTTTAGGAAAAATAATTGTAATTATTATTCTGTTTCAGGAACATCATTCTGTGTCAGTAAGGTTAAACTCTCAAAAACGCATTGTCTAAGCATTTTTACATTTACTGAGTGCCTACTGCATGCACTGAAGCATCATGAAAATCAGGAACATGTTAAAGGAGGCAAGATTCACCCCCCCCACCCCCGCCCCCGACTAGTTTAAGTAACTCAAAGCACTTAATGTAGGGATCTTGTTTATCCTCAGAAAATTCCAGAAGAATGTCAAATCCTGTTTCTTGCACTAACAGTGGCTGCTACTGCTGCTGCTTCTTTTTTTCTTTGCTCTGCAGAAGAAACAAAAGCACAGTGAGATTAAGTTGCATACTAAAAATGCTGCAGTAAATCAATGGAGAAAGATTGTCCAAGACCAGTGATTCAGAAGCCAATCCTTAATCTGTAGCTCCTGCTCATTCTGCTCTTTCCCTGTTATATTGGAGTTATGCTGATGTAGGCTTTAATTTGAAAGAAATATTAACTTTACTATTGATAATCAGTAGGTACCAAATCTTCATTCCCCATACTAATGGTAATCACAGAAATGGGGTGAGAAAGTGGTGGGCAGATTTGTATATATCGAAATACTCTTTCGCAATGAGAAAATGACCCGCTAGAAACTAACATCATTAAATGACAGTTTTCACATTTTAGTCAGAAAAGAAGCTATGTTTCAGGTTTTTTTTTTTCCCCCTGTTCTTTTTTAAATAATAAGAAGTGCTTTAATTAGGATACAAAAATTACTATGACCGTACTTCCTAAGTGGCTGAAGTGATCATTCTGGTGAGTCTGAAAATAGACTGTTAGAGAGATATGCTTTTGATATTGAAGGAACATGTTGGCATGAAACTTAAGATCTTTTGTCTCCATAACAAATTTGAAAAAATAAAAAAGACAGCGGAGTCATAGACACTTGAGATGAAAAGACCTATAAGTCATCTCATCTACCCCCTGCTCATGCAGTTCTTTAGAGCATATTTGTCCACTGAAGTTTAACAGTATTCTAGAATTGTGTCTTTTACTTCTGAGCAGACACTTCTGTATCACTTTCAGGAGAACAATCTTAAATCTTGACTTGCTAACCTGCCCTGGCCATAGCCCTGTACACAACATCCTAGCTAGGTAAAGGTCTTTCTCCCAACCCCCTACCATGACCATTATGTCCTTGAAATTTTGTGCTCACAAAATTCTCTTCTAACTTCAAAGTGTACGACAGTCCTATGGAGTTGGGTCATGATTTGGCCACTCTATTAAGTTGTTTTAATCCAGTCTCATAAATCAATCTCTTTAGCTCCTATATCATGGTGGTGGCTGTTTTGTGACATCCTCTAATTTTTTGACATGATTCTCATACTGGAGTCTCTCGAGCCCAAGTAGATTTCAAGGTGAGGAATGTGTCTTGACAAGCATAAAGTCATCATAAACACCCATGATTTTGCAGGTATTAATACACCCAGGAGTAGAAAGTGAAAGCTTTTGAATTAAAAGGGGTAAAGAAAATCTCATCTATAGTATTTTTGCTGACTCTTTATCCTATACAGTGCATTTGCTACAGAAAGCATCCCCTGCCTACACCATCTACAATAATATATAGTGTGGCTGGAAAAGACAGGAAAAGTCAGTTTGTATCAGAGCAGTTAACTTGGCTTCCACAATTCCTCCCCTGCTGCTCTCCTAGTCCCACTTCAGCTGTATTTCACTCCATTAACTACAGCAATGGGTATTTGCTCTCAATAAATGTGTGTGGGTGTGTATGTGTGTTTGTATTTGAAAGGAGTTTATGGAGACAACTCCAAATAGCTCCAAAAGTGATTGCACAATTAAAGAAACTATTTTCCTGCTGTTGATGGTTATTTCTTAAAACATCGTCTGTGAGGCTAGCTACTGAGATTGATGTTCTGAATATATTTTTCTTTTTAAACCCTAAGGAACTAACTTCTTCGTGTCTTTGCCCTAACTTCATCACTCTTTTCCTCAATCTTTCTTGTGGTCTGATTGTGAGATTAATTCCCAAAGGACTATCAACATCCACTGTGGATGTTAAAGAAACGGGTTCAGGTTCAGGTCTTGTAAGGTTTTGAACTCTCTGCAGACTATTCCAGGCACTTTGAACTTAAGTTTTGAATTTTTCTATTAGCTAGTGGAAATGGTAAAATAAGCTCAAACACAGTGACTTCCAACTGCGGCAAGCTTAGCACAAATCTGCTCTGCTTACTTGGGGGCAAAGGACAATTTGGGGTTTACCTGAGGGAGTTACTATAGTCACAGCATGTTTTAGTTTTCGTTGGAAAAAATAGTATTTTGGACACTGTCTTAATGCTAATAAACTGACATGCAGGTTAGATCCGTTCTCTTTTATACTGACATATATGACATTATAAGGGTTCAGAAATTTTGTTTGAGAATATCCATTGTCATTATTCAAAATCTAAAGAAATATAGAAATAATAATATCTTTGTCAATGAAAATTTGGGGGTAAATATTGAGAAAACCAGCATAGTTTCTTAAGCTACCATACATATAGAGGGCCAGGCCTAGACTTTGTAAAATGTGCCTGAAATGTTCTCCCAAAGGTCTCAAGAGGAAAGGATACGTAGTGTATTGATGTCCAAGTTTAAGAATTTTGTGGGAAATCTCTTTGACCAGAAAATGCCTCTCCTCTGTGCATCAGTTCCTATGGCGACCTTGATAGGGAAAAAGACGTTATGTACCTTAAAATTTATAATGCAAATACATCCAACAATATCTTAGGTTATAATAAGTTATAAGTGGTTGATAATTTATAATGCACAAGTTTTAATGAGGAAGTATATATATCCCCTAAGAGTAGACCAGAGGTGTCATTAAGACAGACAGAAGACAGATAACCTACTGAGAAAAAACTTCACATGTTTCTTAAGCATCTTCCTCTGATCAAAGGTTAGGTGGCCTTGGGCAAAAAATTACTCCTGCTCCTTAAACCTCAATCTCTGTAAAATATGAGGTTTAGAGATGATCTGTGTAGAAGCCTTTTATTTTTCCCTCAAAATGAAAACAACACATCCTTCAGGTAGCCATCTCTATCCTGTGGACTGCAGGGATGAAAGCCTAACCCAAACTGACTGAATCTGAGTCTTTTTAGAAAGGTTCAATTCAAACAGAGAGAGAGAGAAGTAGAAGAGTCAGCAGAGTCACTGTAAAGGAGCGGAGCACCCACAGAGAAGGTACACAGGTCCACTGTCATGGAATTGCCACTTCTGTCCTCCTGGAAATATGTAGCTTTGCGGTTCCTTAAGTTGTGTTAGCTATCTCAGTTGTCTTCCAATAACCTCCGTCCCCCCTTTTAATTTAAATGCAGTAAGAATCCATTTATGTTGCTTCCACCCAAACATTAATTGATGCAATCATCTTGCTGAAAAATACCTTGTCTGATGCAATGAGAAAAGCCTTGCCTCTATCCTTCTATTCTCAACTTTGGCTGCCTAATAGACTTACATGGGGAAAGATATATCAGAAGCAGACAATATCGGGTTGGAATCCCAACCACGCACCCTTAGTCAGGTCACTTATTGTGTCTGAACTTTAGTTTCTTTACCTGTTATATAGAGATCCTTATATTCACCTTGCAGTGCCAGTAGGACTATTCATTGAAGACGGTGTCTCTGCATTAGGTCCCTTTATTTGTCCACTTTCTACCTCATAGTCCAACTCACAGTAGATTAGTTCCAGTGAATGGTGGTGGTAAGAATTCAAACCTGGGTTTCAATTCAGGTCTACCTTTTCCCATCTCCGTAGCCCTCTTCAAATTTTTAAACTCAAAAATCTTCAGTTTCCACATCTTTTAAAGCAGTGATGATAGATACTCCCTTTAAATATTGCTGTAAATATTAAACAGTATGTTAACATGTAGAAACTGATATCATTACTGCTAACACTCATCAGTGTTTGCTGAAACAATTGAAACCAAATTGTCCAATTTGCAAATTCGCTCCAAGGCTTTATCTCAACAAATATCTATGAAATATTACGTATCAGGAACTATTCTGGACATACATTATCTTCATTTCATTGGAAAGATCATCTCTGTTGATTTTTCCCGTGTCCCATATAGAGAAGATACTGATTATAGACTTCAAAAGGGTACATCACACTCCAGTATCTCTCTCCCGACCTGCCCTAGTGGCCTTCTGTCCTGAAAGCAAGTTAAATTCAATTCAACCCTGCCTCTGAGCTTCCACACATGCTGGTCCTCTGCCATATGCCATTTCTCCATGTCTCAAATACCCAGCTTCTTTTCTTTATTCACATCCACCTCCAATGGCATGTCCTGAATGAATGATCAGTCTTTCTTTTTCACACTCTATCACTTTATTTTCTCCACTGCACTTATCCCTGTATGAAGTCACCTGTTGTTATACATATATATATATATATATATTTTTTTTTTTCTTTTTTTTGAGATGGAGTCTCACTCTGTCGCCCAGGCTGGAGTACAGTGGCATGATCTTGGCTCACTGTAACCTCTGCCTCCCGGTTCAAGAGATTCTCCTGCCTCAGCCTCTGAAGTAGCTGGGACTACAGGCATGCACCACCACACCTGGCTAATTTTTTATTTTTAGTAGGGATGGGGTTTCACCATGTTGGCCAGACTGGTCTCAAACTCCTGACCTCAGGTGATCAGCCTGCCTCAGCCTCCCAAAGTTCTGGGATTACAGGAGAGCCATCGCGCCCGGCCTTTTTTTCTTTTCTTTTCTTTTTTTTTTTTTTTGTTTTCAGATGAAGTCTCGCTCTGTTGGCCGGGCTGGAGTGCAGTGGTATGATCTCGGCTCACTGCAACCTCCGCCTCCTGGGTCCAAATGATTCTCCTGCCTCAGCCTCCCAAGTAACTGGGACTACAGGCATGCGCCACCACAACTGGCTAATTTTTTATTTTTAGTAGAGATGGGGTTTCACCATATTGGCCAGGCTGGTCCCAAACTCCTGACCTCAGGTGATCAGCCCACCTCGGCCTCCGAAAGTTCTGGGATTACAGGTGTGAGCCACTATGCCCGGCCCTTTTTGTTTTGTTTTGTTTTGTTTTCAAAATGGAGTCTAGCTCTGTTACCCAGGCTGGAGTGCAGTGGCATGATCTCGGCTCACTGCAACGTCCAGCCTCCTGGGTTCAAGCGATTCTCCTGTCTCAGCCTCCCAAGTAACTGGGACTACAGGCATGTGCCACCACACCCGGCTAATTTTTTATTTTTATTAGAGATGGGGTTTCACCATGTTGGCCAGCTGGTCTCAAACTCCTGACCTCAGGTGATCTGCCCACCTCGGCCTCCCAAAGTGCTGGATTACAAGCATGAGCCACCGTCAATAAATATTTTTTTAAACGAACAAATTAATGACTGATGAATATATTTTTTGAGAGTGCTTAGTAGTTGATGGCTTATCAGTAGGTCGAGGCTATGAAATGTAGATCTTTACATCATAGGTCTCTCAATCTGTCTCAGAGAAAAAACAACATAGATGACGTTCCTTGTATGATGGTATCTGGACAGAACCCAGCAGAAGGCGCAGAGAATAGACAGACCCTTGAAGAAAACAAATGTCTGAGTGTGCTAATTGGTTACATCTGCCCCGGTGCTGGCAGGCACTGCAGAAGGTGAGTCTGCTGACGGTTTGAGGAGAAAATGCTAGGTCCCTGGCTTGATAAAAAACAATCCTAGTTCTTCTCTACAATCCCCGTGGGGTTCGTTCACTTGGAAGAGTGACATCAGTGCATTCAATTGAAACTACCAGATTCAGTGAGACGTGCACTAGACACAAGTGGCAACCACATGTTTCCCCTTAGTGATGGTCCTGGCTGGTGACCAATTCCAGAGAAGTGTTATGCAGGCTGGGAACTTGAAAGGCCAGAGTGGCAGCTATCTTTTTTATGTTTTTCATAACAAATAATAGAACATTGTGTAGAAGCACAAGGGAGAAAGATGCCTAGCAGGGCCCTTGCAAATAAAACCAAGAATCCCCGAAGATTATTGAGGTTAACAAAGGAAAAATGCAGCTGTTGTGAATGTGGTTTGTGTCCAAATATTCAACCTGGTGCAGAAGGGGATGCCTTCATTTAGCTATCACTGTCCCTGAGCAGAGGTGAGAGGGATGCTGTTAATAACAAAGGCAGTCCCTGATGATGGCAAGTCTAATTACAGGAGGAAAAAAAAAAGCACAGGGAAAGAAAGGATTTGGTTTCCCCAAGACGTCATTTTATTACCAACCTGACACGGCAACTTTAAGGGTCATTTCTTTACAATCACTAAAATACCAAAACAGTTGGGAAAATAGCACAGAGGCCATTGCCAAAGCCCCTGGTGCTTCATTTCTGAAAACATTTTCCCACAATGGCAGCTTTTAAAAATTGTTTTTCCCCTTTTAATTAAAAAAACAATTTTGTTACTCTGGATATCTGTAAATAGTCAACAGGATAAAAAGAAGAGGTGATGGGAGGAGAAAGGTAAAGAAGTAAACACCCGAGCAAGCGAGTGAGGGAAAGCCAGATTTTAAAAGCATGAAGAAAGGAAAACATAATGCCGTTTTTTGGAGAAATTTTCAACATTAGTAAAATGTCCCACATGTATTTTAAATTATATTTGTCGTGATTGAGCAGTAATCTTCTTTTAAAATGCCCACCTTAATTATTAAACATGCTAAAAGGAAAATACAAAGAATGCTATAAATCTAGAGAAAGTCCTTTAGAAATATTACTATTTTTCATACAGCCTATTCTAGTTGAAGTACTGATTATCATTACCATGTTATAATAATAATGGTGATATTATATGAGAATATGCTTATAATAATAATGGTTCTGAATATGTGGTATAATTCTAACTTTTTATTAATCCACATAGGGCTTAACTTCAATTAGTCTGAATTCATGAGGGTTTGCCATGTACATGGTGAAATATTTCAAAAAGGGAGGCAAACTGTAGGTTAAACATAGTATTTGGAACTACAGATATCCTCAAGATAGTAGGTGTGAACTAGAGTTGCTTGTAATGCAAATTTCTGCATATCAAATCCTGTAATTTCATTTTTCTTTATAAAATCTGACATGCCACTTCTGAGAAAATTTGGACTCACAGGACTTTAAAATCACATTTAATGCTACTGCAGCCTTTATTAGATGAACATAGAATAGCAAAGGGATATTTTTCTGAAAAATAATGGCATTCAAATGACATAATATGATATATATTTTAACTGCAAATTATTGAAACTGTGTTTTTGTTTTTTCATGCTTGCCTAAATGGTACCACAAAATGTGGGCATAGAAGTGAAAATCATGGGTGTGTGTGGTGGTTCACATCTGTAATCCCAGCACTTTGGAAGGTCGAGACAGGAGGATTGCTTGAGCCCAGTAGTTCAAGATCAGCCTGGGCAACTTAGCAAGACCCTGTCTCTGTGGTGGCTCATGCCTATGTTCCCAACTACTCAAGAGTCTGAGGTGGGAGGATTGCTTGAGCCCAGGAGATCAAGACTGCAGTGAGCTGTGATTGTGTCACTGCACTTCAGCCTGGTCAAGAGAATTAGATCCCATTCTTAGGTAGTTGTCAATGGAGAGTGGGGCCACTATCAGGAGAGGCAAAGTTTTCTTTCTGTAAGCATTTCAATGCAGTAAGTTCTTAGATTTGCTTTATTTTCTCCCTGATGATGATATTTCATTTCACTTCTGTACAATTAGACAATTTATTCCTGCTATCAAGGTCCTATATAGGGATAACATATATTTTGGTTTGCAGAGCTTTAGAATTTTTCCAGTAAAAAGCTGATTCCTATATGACTTTCCAGTTCCATTCTTGCCTCCTCCTCCCATTATTCTGCACAGTAGGAGCTGAATAATCTTTTAAAAATGGAAATAAGATCATGTGACTGGGACATGTAAAAACTCTTCCAGTGAGTTCTGATTGTACTCAGAATAAATTCCAAGTTTATCGCCATGGCCAAACAAGGCCCCAGTGGATCTGCCACACATGTTCCTCAAGCTTCACCCTACACCATTTGCCAGTTCCTCACACTGAGCCTCTGTCTTACTAAGCCCTTTTCTGCCGCCAGGCTGGAGCCCTAATTTATCCTTCTGCCTGGAATGACGTTTCTTCTCCTTTACCCTTTGGGTTTCACTTCAAATATCACCTCTTCAGAGAGACCTTCCCTGATTAAACCTCTAAAGCACTTTCTTCAGTTACTATGTCCTCCCCTAGTTATTTCCTCCAGTTGCACTCTTCACAGTTTGTAATTTTCTTGTTTAGTAATGTGTTTGCTTTATAGCATCTGCTTCCTGCAGCCTGCTACAAGAATAAAGCTCCATGAGAATAAGAACCTTGCCTGTTCTCTTTACTTCTAGATCCCTAGAACCTAGCATTGTGCTCGATATAGACGTTCAATGAGTAAATGAAAAAATGAATGAGAAAGCTTTGTCATGTCTTTATGAAATAACTGAGCTTCCAAAAAGACAGAAGGGCGTGAGTAAGACTTCCTGAATACTGATTAGATCCTATAGGCAGAGAGTTCCTGAAAGGGAATTTTATGTTTTTACTAAAATTGTTTTAATATGTTAAACCTGAATCCTTGGCCTAATTTATGAGTGTTTTTCTGATGTGCTTGAGTTCTTTTACAACATAGACGTATATATATGTCTGTTGATTTTTAAAAGGCCATATTCTTGACTCTGTAAGTGCAGAGGACTTGGAGAATTGATAATAGAACTAATTTTACATCTGCAATTATTCATCAATGGTACTGCACCATGAAAGGTTTACTTATCAGATTTGGAATCCAGACCTTTACAGGGAGTGGTATCAATGATCTTAACAAATAAAAATGCCAGTATTATCCAGATGTTTCTGGCACCAACTTTTTATTGAGTGAGATTTTAGATATGGCAGGAGGAAAAACAATAATGAATTAATTGATAATCTTAAAATAGTTTTAAAGGTTTTCATTGGATACACTAAGGTTTTGATGAGTCAAAATCTGAAAAAACGTCTCTGGATATCACTCCTTCTCAGATCTCACCTTGTATGTCTATTCATTTGACTGGTCCTTATTTGTATCCTTTATAATAAAACTTTGATTATCAGTGTAGCACTTTCGTAAGTTCTGTGAGTTGTTCTAGTGGATTAGCAAACCTGAGGGGTCATAGAAATCCCCAAATGTACAGTCAATTTATCAGAAGTATGAGTGTCCTGGGAATCCCCCAAAGTGAGACTGGTATCTGAAGTAAGGGCAGTCTTGTGGAGGATTGTGTTTTTCACTTGTGGAGTTTCAGGCTAACTCCAGGTGGTTAACATCAGAATTGGACTGCAGTCCACTAAATTAGGGGTGAAACAGAACAGTTGTCTTTTCTTTCAATAGCCTGAGCCTAATGTAAATTTCCCAATTTCTTCATTTTTATCTCTGCAAGAAGTTCAGGACCTTCTCCAACTGAAAAATTGGAGGTACTTATCGCTGTTTGTCTTTCATCAACTTGAACTCATGTTCTCTGATTAATTTTTATTCATTTGTTGATTCAACAGATTTTATTGACCACTTGGCAAAAAACAGGTATTGTTCACGATCCCGGTACTGGGGTATATCAGTGCATGAGACAGGAATGGTTCCTGTTGTCGGAGCTCACAGCTTATTGATATAGATCAAAACACTCTGATGAACAAATATTCAAGTAATTATATATTGTGTCCCTTTATCCTTCTTCTATGTTGTGTATTTTTGCCTCAACAATTCACACCAAGCATGGTTATAGCTCTTTCTGCTTTATTTTCCAAGGTACCACTAACAGAGTGCTTCTGTGACTTCCAGATTTTTATTATTTCTTGGGGCATAATGCAAGGAAAATACTGCACAGAAACCACGTCATCCAACTATGAGACATCACTCTTTCTAAAATTCTTATCACTACGGGGAGTCCATTTTGGACCTTCTTCCTCAAATCCCCAACATGCTGCCATGTTGCTGTGGTCTGCTCTCTCCTTTCAGAGAGTCTCACTTTTCTCCTTCCCTCATTAAACTTAAAAATCCCTGCTAACTTACTTTGAAGAGCTCCCTCCTATCTCAAACTCTTTCCTTCAGACAATGCCAAAGGAATGTGGAATAGCACTCATAAAATAGCAGTCTTCTTTCTATTACGTGTCCCCACCACACACAAAATACAAAAAATTGTTCAGGGTGAAAAATAACATCACAGTAGAAAAAAATGCATTACAAATATTAATGCTAAAGGCTCCATTTTCCTAAAAACACTTTTTTTAAAAGTTGTATTATTCTCTTTCTTTTGTCAAGCTTGAAGTATCTAAGATTGCTCAGAATATGTTCAGGTTAATGTTTAGTCTACATATTTATTAATAGAGATGTAACTAATCATGTGGGAAAATATGGATTTTATTAGTTCTCTTTTTTACTTAACATAAGTTATTTAAACATTTGCATTTATCAATACCTATATCTATCTATCTATCTACCTATATTTATATTGGGAGATTCCATGTGTGTGCATATTTGTGTATATATGTACATGTGTGTGTGTATATACAGATATATTATTGATATTGCTATGTCAACAATATATGATATTGAGTAATATACGATATTGAGAAAGCAAAAAGAAAAGGTCTTTGGCATAACATCAGTTCATTGTTTTCCTCAGCTAGGCATTTGTTACTTCTTTATGTAAAATCATTTAAACCATCTGTTTTTCCTAAATGACCAGTCAAATAAATGATTTAAATATTTATGTTTAATATTTAAATATTAAACATAATATTTGGAGAAATAAGCTATTGTTTGCCTTAGTTGACCAATTAATTTTCTTTAATGTAGATATAGCTATTTCCTTAATATTCTCCCTACCAAGTACACTTCCTATTGAGATGACGTCAAAGGACTTCGCAGTGCGGACAGACCCATAAATCTACCTAGTTTCAAACTGAGATGAAGATCTCCAAACTCAAATTTGGTATAGGTCAGGAGCAGTGCAATGAATCACATTCTCCAAAGGCATTTGACCTGACTGCAAATTATTTCCATGTTTTGTAGATGTAACAGACTGTATAAGGAAACTTTGTCCCCTTTGCCTGTAATCCCTGCGAGATGATGTATGACCATCCTGAGCACATGCAGTATGTAGAATACTGGATCCTGACCTGAATATCATCTCCTGGACTACAGTGAGTCCACTTTTGTCTGATCTATATGAAAGACTACTTTCATTTTTCAAGAGTATTTTTAATGTGCCTAATATATGCCAGTCACTTCAGTGGAAAGACTGAGAGGAAAAAAATCATCACTGGCTCTTAAGCAGCCAGTAGAAAACAACAAATGACAGAGGCAAGAATTCATGCAGTATTTAGGAATTCTCTTCTGTTTTGTTGGAAATGGCTGAATAGTCGCAGCCTCATTGCAGTTCCTCTCCAGTGTGATGCTCTAAAAAAGTTGGTTGACAGGCACTGCTTAGCTATTATTACACAGAGCAAACAACATTTTTTTAAAGCTATCAGTTTCCTGTTTTTAAAGAAATCACAGAGCTTGTATAGGGAGAGAAGCAGGCTTGACATTGGATAAGGCTTTAATGCCAAAAAATGAAATACTAATGTAGACCAAAATAAACCACTATAAAATCTGCCTGTCAGAATAGGAGATTTGGGCTCTGTAGACATAAAACTAGCCTTTAAATGCTTTCTCCTACACAGACCCCCACAAAAGCTGCTAACAACTGTGGACCCAATACCAAACGAATCTGATTTTGGAATCAGACCATGAAATATTTCCAAAAGGATTTGATTTATTAAAGTTAAATTATAGTTATATCTGATTTTCTTGTTAATGTGCAAATGCAGACAAGATGTCATTTCCTACCACCCTCTTTCCATTTATGTAGTTTAATGCACTTCAAGGCAGAGAATCTTTAAATGAAAGACCATGCTTGACTGACTTTGGTTTGTAATTTATTTTATTTTATTTTATTTCTAGAGAGGGTCTCTATCACCCAGGCTGGAGTGCAGTGGTGCAATCTAGGCTCACTGCAGCCTCAACCTCCCAGGCACAAGTGATCCTCCTGCCTCAGCCTTCTGAGTAGTTGACAGTCACATGCCACCACACCCAGCTAATTTTTGTATTTTTTGTAGAGATGGGGTTCCATCATGATGCCCAGGCTGATCTTGAACTCCTGAGCTCAAGTTATCCACCCACCTTGGCCTTCCAAAATGCTGGGATTATAGGCATGAGCCACTGTGCTTGAAATGGTATGTATTTATTTATGTAGCAATTAAAAGAAAGTACAAAATGGATGGTGAATTACTCCCCTATTCCATTTCTGGAAAACTAATTTTTATTTATTTTCACATAAATCAATTAATGGGAGACACGAGATTTAGAAAAGAAAATATTTGATGTGGACAATTTTTCTGAGACATTCAAAGACCAGGAGAAAAAATACCATCCTGCTTCAGCCCCCTGATATGTCTGCAACTTGAACACAATGCACTAAACTAAAGACAATTGGTTTCTCACTCTGTTTGGGTCATTAGCTAGCTGAATCACCTTGAGGAAGATCTTGAGTATGTCTGCGCTTCTGATTTTGATTGGTGAAGGGGTTCAGTATATTGTTTTCAGTTGCACTTTAGGGGGGTCCAAAGAGAGTTTTCATAAATGTTCAAGGACATAAGCCAAAAGGCAGGGTTCCCCCAATCCCACTTTAACCACAGCAGCCTTGCGTCTCTCAGAATCATTTATCTTGACTTCCAAAAAAGATTTTGTTTGGTAAGTGTTAGTTTTTGACACCAAAAAAATAATTAGAATATCACTGGCTTAGGATGATTTCTTTCTCCTACCCTCCCTCTTTCGTCTCTAGCTCCTTTATCCACTACCCAAGCAATTCATCTTGCCTCCCTTTCTGGTAAAAGACTTGAGCTGGGTAAAATTAAACCGAGTAGGTGGGTTTCCCTTAAGACACGATCCAGATTTCACTTGCGTAGGAAGTTATGAAAAGCTGTCCAACTCTTGGAAAAGAATTGTTAAATGCAATAAGATAGCTTTAGAGATTTTATAGTGGCTTATTTTAGTCTACATTAGTAATTCATTTTTTTGGCATATCAGCCCCCACTAATGTCAAGTTGTGCTCTGGGAATTTTGCAAAATAGCTTACACTGAAGCATATTTTCCAGCTCTCACAGTGATATAGAACATTTGTGTAGGCTTTTGTCCAGTTATATACACAACTGAAAAGATATATATGTTTTTTGCTGCCTTAAGTACTATTAACTCTCCCCCTGCTGACAGATACAGGGCCCATTTTCGGCTTCATCTTCTTCCAGTTTTCTAAGCATATGTCTATGACGGTTGTCTATCATTGATGTAACATCTCATGAGATTACAGGTTCCTGATTTTCTTTTTTCTTCACTGGTTGGTTCTTCTGCTTTCAGTAAGACCATTAGATGCTTCAAATTATTTTATTTATTTCCTCTGATCACAGATTCCCCTTAACCTCTGTTCCCTAGCTTCTTTAGTAATTCCTTGCATCATTTTATCTCCATATAAATGATATCCAGATCCACACTCTAGCCCTACCTTCTTGTCTAGGTTATAAACCTATTTCCATCTGGCTCTGGGTCTTATCACATAGATGTTACATCCATACCTCAGATTCACCTGTGTGAAGCTAAATTCACCCTTCTCCACTCCCCAGCTACATACTACTTCTTTCTCTCTCATTCAGTCTATTTAAGTCAATCAGCAGTAGTACAGATTTTCAAATGCCCTTTGTTCTAGGAAATCAGTTTTTAGACTGTTTTCTGTGAAAGCTATTACTCTCTTATTCAAATTTAATAAAATAAACTAATAAAGATGCTAGTATAACACTTCTAGTTGAAACAATGATTGAAGGCTCCTTTTCTACTGACATTTTTCCTTCCTCACTTTGTTCCACATCCCTGGAATTGGAGAAAAGTTTGGAGCCAACTGCCTTAAAATTTAGAATTGGCTGCTGTTTTCGTTCACTTTCTTTTTCTACTTTGTCACCAAGTTTCATTTTTTCCCCTCTGGCCTCTGGCGACAGGGGCTTGTTTTTGTTTTCTTTTATTTTAATCACATTCTCTATCCTTACTCTGTTAGTTCTCCTTGGTAACACGATTTTCCAGATTCCTATAGCACTTCATTATTTTATACATATTGCCACTTCATTGTTTTCAAATTAGATTTTGAATGGATTAATTTTGTCTTCATGACAAGAAGTAGTTTAAGGAGTTATTTTTCTAATTCATCCATCCATCCAACCATCCATGCATCCATCCATCCATCATCTCTTCCTTTATTTAGAGTATTTATTGAATCTACCATAAGCTAGGCACTTTGCTAAGCACTGAAAGGATAACTGTACCTAAAGTAAGTAAGATTTCTGCTCCCATGGTAATATTCTGGGTTCCCTAACTGTAACAAATCTTGTATTTGGAACATAGAAAATATGCATTTAACACTTGCTAATGAGTTGAAAAGAAACTGACAAAAAAATTTTCTGTTTCTGTAAAATGAGGATTTTAAATAATTTCTTCTCATGGCCAGTAAAGTCTAAGGCAATGGTTCTCAACTAGTTTGTTTTTTTGGCTCCTTCCCCATCCTCACTCCCAGTAGGGGTGACATTTGGTCATGTCTGGAGACATTCTTGTTACAACTGGAATTTGGGGCGAGGAGGAGGGAGGCTACTGTTATCTAGTGCATAGAGGCCAGGGGTGCTGCTTAACATCTTACAATGCACAAGACATCCCACTACAATAAAAAATTATCCAGCCGGAAATGTCAGTAGTGCCAGGATCGAGATACTAGTATAAGATATTGAGTTGGCTGGGCATGGTTCCTCAAGGCCTGCAATCCCAATACTTTGGGAGGCCAAGGTGGGCAAATCACATGAGGTCTCTGAGGTCAGGAGTTCAATATCAGCCTGGCCAACATGATGAAACCCCATCTCTACTAAAAATACATAAATTAGCCAGGCGTGGTGGTGCGTGCCTGAAGTCCCAGCTACTCGGGATGCTGAGGCAGGAGGATCACTTGAACCCGGGGGGCAGAGGTTGCAGTGAGCCGAGATTGCACCATTGCACTCCAGCCTGGGCAACAAGAGTGAAACTCCGTCAAAAAATAAATAAATAAATAAATAAAATAAAGATATTGAGTTCACACAAATTAATTTTCTTAAACAAACTATGTTATTTTTTCCATTTATTATGTTCTCTTAATTTTTTATTCTTAGCCAAAAATCATGACATAGTTTTTTTTTAATGCCATACTCTGAGTTTCTTTACTCTTAAATCTAGGCACTGATGAAATTATTACTCATCAAGAATATAAAAAATAACATACTATTTTGGATACAGGGTTCTCTGGCTAAGAGTAACAGAAAACCCTGACAAATTGGCCTAAGCAATAAAAGGATACATCTATATATACACATATATATTTGTCTTAATTTAAGCAGCATCAAAAGTAAGGTGGCTCTGCTTTTGGTCAATTTAGCAGTTAAACATTGAAATAAAATATTTAAGATCTTTCTATTATTCTACTCTCCCATGTTCATCATATTGGCTTTACTCTCACATAGCTCTCCTTTTGCTTGAAAAATATTGCCATGGTTCTAAGCACCCCATGCAGACAAAAAATATTCAGTAGAAGTGGGACTGTTCCCCCTGTGCAAATTTATTTAAGAGCGAGAAAACTTGGTGCCAAAGATCTCTTCTCTTGTCATATTGTCTAGAAATGTGTCACATACTGATCCCTCACCAATCTTGGGCAAAGAGCATGACATATCATGGTTTTCTTAAACTAATTAGAATTCACCCATGAGGCATATGTGAGATTTGTGGACACTTGAACAGTTATGGTCCTGCCAGCAAAAGAGGGGGCAAAACAGCATAGAACTGTTGGGAAGGGAGTTACAAATGGGCACCCATTTTACAGATGAGATATGTAGTTGAGGCCCTGACCAGATCTTGTCCTAAGTCCCATTGCCCTTAGAGCAAAGATATTAACCTTAGTGGTTTGGCTACATTCCAAGCTCTATAATTATCTTCAGTGTCTCTATAGTTTTTATAGTTTAATGTAAAGAAATTACTCCTTTTTCTTGATGAAATGTGTAGGGATAGACTGTCTTTCTGCCCTAGAAGTGACTCTCAGGGCAGACACAAGGGTAAGGTGAGGAAAGTGCTTTGGGCGTAAACCTTAAAGAAGCAACCACTTAAATTTTAGGAGGGCCCTTAAATTCCACGTCCAATGCATCTCACTTGCTTCCCTGTAGTCCAGGCCCTTGTGGCTGTGTTTTAATATGAGCCTTAACTTGTAACATAGTTTTCAAATATTTTGGGTTAGTCTAGAGATCACTGTCCTTCATCCTAAAATAGAGCTTTTTCTTTCCCCCATGAGAGAGCTTTAAGCTAATTCCCAGCACTTGGAAGGACAATTCTGGCCATTGGGTGTGGAACAAAATATGGCAACAGGTTTTTGAGCCAGTAAAACTTGGTTATAAGATGATTTAAAAACACTTTTCTCTGGAAGGCCTGACATGATCGGTACTGGGCGTGCCCCAAAGATGGAGTGAAGAACATGAATGGATGACTGTTTCCTTAGCAACAAGAACCACATATTTCCTTTGAAAGAAGAAACCAAAAGAAACTGTTCCCATCCATTTTTCTTTTCACCAATTCAAAGACTAAATAGTAGTGGCTTAAAATTATAATATTTATTCAATCGATACTTATTGAAGACATATCATATGCAAAGCAATAGTTATATTTTAAAACATTTAGATAAAGCCTCTTTTACCTATTATTCGTTCAGCTTCATGATTAGATGCATAGGAAACTGTGGAATGCAGGTATTTACTAAAAACAGTAAAATAGTGAATCTCAGCTTTAGCTGCATATAAGAATCACTTAAGCAGCTTTAAAAAAACAAAGATGCTTGGCTCCAATAGAATATGATTCCGTTGTTCTCACCCAGCATCCGTGTTTTTTTAAAGTGCCCCCAGGTGATTGTAATGTGCAGCTAGGATTGAGAATCATAGCACTGAGAAAATTTATGGCATTGATAAATCAGCTAAACAATTTGAATTACATCAGTTGAGATTAGAGTTTATAGAAAATTTCAGAGGGTGTAGTTCAAATTTTTCCCTGATTTACTATTTTTCCGGACAAAGTTTCAACAAACGAATAAATCAGAGTCCCCCAATTAGTCAATTCCTAAGTCTACCTTGGGTTTAAGGTAGGGGAAGAGCTGATGAGATGACTTCAGCTGATGCCAAATCCACCCCAGAACCTGCCTCCTCACAGGCTTCCAGAAGCATGCCTAGGACAGGAACAAATCCACAGCCTCTTCCCTTAGCTATGTCCTGTCTGGAAATGCAGCCCCAGGGCTTCAGAGAAGAGTTGGCCTGGATCACAGAGGTTGCTTGACCTGCCCAAGGTCATGTTCCAGGAAGTGTGAGTGAGAGTTTGTGGAAAACTTGGCCTTCTAGTCCTAATCCAGAGTTTGGGCCAGGCCTTGGATGGAGACAGACAAGACTCTAATTCTCAAATGGTTTTTATTTTTTAAAAAAACACTTGTCAGGTAATAAAAGGCAAAAAATATTGTCTCTTACAGTTCAGATGCCCAAATGTTAAGAAGTTGATCCTTTTTAGGAGACCTCTCTATAAGTGTTCATTCATCTATTGTCCCTTTCAACAGAATTTCATGGAATGCCTACTATGTGCAGGGGCTGTGTTAAGTGATGAGGTTACAAATGTGTACAGTGCACAGTTTCTACTTGTAAACACTACAAAACCTACAAGGAAGCAGACAGGCACACAGTGTAATACATGTGTGATGAAGGTAAGTCAGGGGGCTATGAAAATTCCAAAAACTACCGCATCAACCAGAATTGGAAAATGGAATTCGAAAATAACAACTCAGCTAAAAAAATATAAGTAGTAGGAGACATAATATATTAATTTAACCTACTTTTAGCAGGTAAGCTGATCAAAAATTAATTCTTAAAAATAATGGAAGAGTGTTACAGGAGAATGGAGAGCATTTTGTATTGAATTAGTCCAGACAATATTTATTAAGCATATAGTATTGAGAACCATATGGCAAAGGGATAAAAGAGTCGATATGCAGGACTTTGTTACCCCCACCACCTTTTTCAACGGAGCTTGCATTTAATGGGAAGAGCAGATGTTAATAATAATAAAAATGGCATGATATAAAAATAGTGTTGATAAAAATAACCTTTAGGTGCTCTAAAACCTTCCTACCAAATTCTGGTTCATGGAGTAGCAACATTGGTCTCACCTAGGAACTTGTCAGATATGCAAGTCCCATCCCAGAGCTATTAAATTACAATCTGCATTTTAATAAGATTTTCAAAAGAAGTGTGTGCAGGCTCAAGTTTGAGAGGCAATTATTTATTATATGCTAAATGCTTTACATGTATTAACTTCATAAAATTGCACAACAACTTTACAAAAGAGGTACTAATTTGCACCCACCTCTGATACCTGAAGATCTTGAAGCTTAACTAAGCAGTGTGCCCAAAATAACGGAGGTAGTAAATTGGTAGAGCTGTCTGAGTCACAGCAAGTTGACTCTCAATCTCATGTTCTGTTTATTTGTGAATAAAATAATCCTTAAAAGGGTAAGAAAAACCAACAGCATCTTGGAAGCTGAACTGCATTCATTTTGTAACTATCAAAGATCAGAGGTAAGTTATCTTTTCATTCAACAACCACAGCAAGTCATCTGTATAATCTCACTAGGAACTACACTAGACATAAAAGGATAGGAGAGGTGTCAAAGTCCCAATGAGCCTTGGTCCAGCTGCTTCTGCACTGGAGCCTCACCAGGAGTTTTCAGAAGTTGAGACCCTGCTAAATCATGCCCAATTATCAAAACCCTATGCCAGATTTCACTGGCTACAGGAATCCCTGGGCATTGCTGGACCTGTCCTACTTAATACCTAAAGTACAGTTTATCTTCTTTCCACAATTTGTTGAGTTAGTCCTAGATAATAATGTGGCATGTGAAATGACCATTCAAAATTCTATCAGCTGTCAGGATAGAGGTGGAGAAAAGGAGAATCTACCATGTGGCAAAGAAAAAAACAATGGCAAAAAATTTCCCAGCTAGTTTCAGTCAGCTAGGGAATAAAAGCTTCTAGATACAATCAAAACAAGATAGTTTTCAAAAGTGTCTTCTCAGTCAATGGTAGAACCTTAAAATTTAGCTTTCCTAACATCTTTTCAACTTCAAGAGGTGACGTGCAGAAAAAAAAATGTCAGATTCATTTGTTTGCTTTTAAAAAGACAAGTCAGCCCTCACCTAGTTTTGATGCTTTGTTTTCAACTTTGTTCCTAAGAGCAACTTAAAAGAAAGATGACTGTAATTAAGGAAGAGATGTGACAAAATTCTCTAATGAAATAACATGTTTTACTCCTCTCGGGCTTAGAGGAAGTTAGCCTGGATAACCTGAACACTTGCTTTTGAGACTGCACCATCCTGTTCTACACATGAACCACATAGAAGGGATTTTTCCTTTATAATCACAATCCTGTACAGTTAACAGCTCTCTCTTCCATTTGGGTTTGCTGGTAGCATCGATAAGGATGTAGATCGATATTTCCTTTAACAGAGAGATTCAAAAAGGTTTGATTTGCAGGGTATCCCAGTGGTGTCAGATCCCATTAAATTGTTTTACTTCTTTAGGGTTGAAAGGGACCGTTTCCATTTTTAAACATGGCTGCAGTGAGGGTATTTTACAGGTGGTTGATAAAGCAATTACATGGAATTGTTTCTGTGCTTTGAATGATGTAACTAACACGGCATGACATTGGGGATTATCAAATCCTCAGAAAAGTGGTCTGTTGAGAAAATTATGAAAAAGTGTGGAGCTTTAGATTTGTACTTCTCTTTTCTATGGTCAAATGGAATGGCAGCCTCAGAAAGGATATACATATAATGTATGGCAAGTTGAGCAAACTTGTGCCAACGTAAATAGATTGTAGTGGCCATAGTGAGTTGTATAATTCATCTCAAACAATTTCAGAACTCTGAGGATAAAAGCTCAGGGATCAATTAGTGATCTCTGCCATAGGCAATTGGTGTCAGGAGTGGGGTACCGGTAGTTACCCTCATTCCAGATGATTCATCATATCTCACCTAGGTTCTTGCTTTTCATAGGACAACAGAAGACTAGAAATACTTTCCCTTTTCCAAAAGGCTTTTGCAATATTATCTGCATTATGCTCTTCCCACTTGATATGGTTTGACTTTGTGTCCCCACGTAAATCTCATCTTGAATTGTCATCCCCAGATGTTGAGGGAGGGACCTGGTAGGAGCTGATTGGATCATGGGGCAATTTCCCCTATGCTGTTCTTGTGATAGTGAGTGAGTTCTCATGAGATCTGGTGGTTTTATAAATTATTAGAAGTTCTTCTTTCATTCTTCTGTCTCCCGTCATTGAAGGAGGCATCTGCTTCCCCTTCTGCCATGTTTGTAAGTTTCCTGAGGCCTCCCCAGCCATGCAGAACTGTGAGGCAAGCAAGTCTCTTTCCTTTATAAATTACCCAGTGTTAGGGAAGTTCTTTATAGCAGCGTGAAAATGGACTAATACACCACTCTTACATAAATAAGTCAGGAAGCCATCAGTAGATTAGTAAGAAAACAGTTGATGCAATCTGAGAAGTAAAGGAAGATTTAATTATCTTAGTGGGTTTATGCCTAAAAGAGTTTGTGAAGCCTTTCATGTACCTAACGTTAGACATAAACCCTAAATCTCTACCATTTTTCACGGAAAAGAAAAATTGATAAGTCATTTGGATGATACAATTGGAATGAAATACATCTCCTTTTCCACTTACAGCATTGCAGCCAACTTAGGTACCAACTGGGTGACCAGAAATAAGAAATCTCAACTGATATGGGCCCAGCACCTAGGTGGCAGTGGGAAGGGATCTTAGCTGCACCCCAAAAGTAAAGTCCATATAACCTGAAACAGAGCAATCAATATAAGTAGTGAATACCAGAGGACTGACACAGGTGGCAGGATAGGGTGGGCTGGGGAGGGTATTGGCTAATGGGTCGGAATTCAGGAGCAGGGACAGGAGCTCTTCAAAACGTTGACTTCTACTTTAGGCCTCTACTATTAGTTTCCTTAGCATTCGTGGTCAACCATTAAGGTAATATTAAATATTTTAGTTTCAGGTTACAGTTGCATCCCAATTCCAGGCACGCATGTCTATAATAGTGAAAGTAGTACTAACTAATGTAACCAATAAACCAAAGCTCAGTTTTATTCAAGATTTTTTCTTATTCACTTAAAATTCAATTGGCAACAAAAGAAGTTACTAATCTCTTCTTGCTCACATTTCATTATTCTGAATTCAGACGCATGGTTACACCACGTCACAGGGGAGGCTGGGAAGTGTAGTCTAGCCGTCTGCCTCGAAGGAAAGGAATGAGGTTGAACATCTAGCCAGTCTGTGCACAGAAGTGTAGACAGTTTGCTTTAACCAGCTAGACAAGCGTATTATTTCTTACATGCATATTGTATAAATATATAGTGTCTTATACAAGTAGTTGTGTTCATTTTGTTGTATTGTGTGTTGGTTCAGTTAATTTTCTTGCTGCACTTTTAACTCATTGACTCGTGAAATACATGGCAATTCTTTGTATTTGCTTTGTAAAGCATACAGTATGGCTTCACAACAAAAGAGAAGATAAATAATGTATTCTTTATGATGAAGGTAGCAGGACACATTCCATGAGTAGCACCTGAACAATTCTGCAAATGTCTCACTATCCCATTTTTCACTTGCAGTGCTTTCAAACTTGAAGGCTTTTTCTTTTTACTGTCTCAATTTTGTGCCAAGAAATTAACAGGTGATACCCAAGTATCCAAAAATAATCTCAAAACAGTATGCCAGAGGAATGTCAATATAGTTAGAAGCAATATAAGTGTCGCCAAAAGTTGAATAGAACTGAAATGCTTTCTCCAGTTCATTCTCCTTTTCCTCCCATTTCTTTCTTTTTCTCCTTTGTCTTCCTCCTATTCCTCCTCCATCATCATATACCAGAAATAGACTCTTGAGGAAAGCCCTGTTTGTTGCCAGGTGGCATAACTTTGGAATATCCTGAGAATAAAATGCAGAAAAGCTGACACTGTGACCAAGACTCTTCTTATTTTGATTGAACCATGTACATGGATGTGACTTGGAATGGATCCAACATATAGCAAGCCAAATAGTTTCATAATTTTCCATTTGAATCAGCTCAGTTCCTCTAGCATATTAGATCTGTGTCATGTCTTAATGGAAGAAAATAGGTAGCTCAAAGTGTTCAGGACTAGATTTGTCATGATCCACAGAATTGGAATAAGTAAGATATACTTAAATGGTATAGTATGTAAAGAACTGGTTGATTGCCCTTCTCAGTTGTAAGACAAATCCTTTTTTTTTTTTTTCTTTTGAGACAGGGTCTTATTCTGTCATCCAAACTAGAGTGCAGTGGTGTGATCATAGTTCACCCCACAGTCTCAAGGTCTTAGGCTCAAGCAATCCTCCCACCTCAGCCTCCTGAGTAGCTGAGATGACAGGCAGTCACCACCACACTCAGCTGATTTTTTAATTTTTATTTCTGTAGAGACTGCATCTCCCTGTGTCGGTCCCAGGAGTTGGTGTTGAACTCCTGGGCTCAATCTCTTCTTCTGCCTCAGCCTCCCAAAGTGCTATGATTACAGGCATGAACCACCACGCCTGGCTGGACAAATGAGTTTTGAATTAATATTGTACTGCAAATATGAATGAACTCATAAAAACGTGTAAATGTAACACTTAATCACTTTGAAAAGTTATTATTTTACTTTAGAATGTTCATAATGTTTTTCATCAACTGATTTGTTATTCTTGGGATAGTTATTCGTTGAAAAATAAAAACTAAATATTTTTTAAAGTTGATGTCTTGGCTATAGTCAGCCCCTAGAGTTGCTTTAAAAATGACCCTGCACGGCCGAGCGCCGTGGCTCACGCCTGTAATCCCAGCACTTTGGGAGGCCGAGACGGGCGGATCACGAGGTCAGGAGATCGAGACCATCCTAGCTAATACGGTGAAACTGTGTCTCTACTAAAAATACAAAAAAAAAAATTAGCCAGGCGCGGTGGCGGGCGCCTGTAGTCCCAGCTACACGGGAGGCTGAGGCAGGAGAATGGCGTGAACCAGGGAGGCGGAGCTTGCAGTGAGTGGAGATCGCGCCACTGCACTCCAGCCTGGGTGACAGAGCAAGACTCCGTCTCAAAAAATAAAAATAAAAATAAAATGACCCTGCACTTTCCAATTCCTGCCCAAAATCTAAGTGAGTGTACACTTGAGATTTACAAGATATATCTATCAGAGGCTTGTTTTATTTAAAAATGATTTTTAATGGTTTGATTCTGGAAAGTAAAACTTAAAACATCTTGTCAAGTACTTCTATGATAGTTATTAAAAATACATTTGTATTTCAGGGTATATTTAAACCATATGTTCTTATTTGCTTCCATTTAGCACATTAAACTACTAGTTTGCAAGAGACAGTCAATATCCAAGAAACCGCAAAAGTACCCTCTTAAAAATAGTTTCACATATTTCTTCTTTTAGCACAAAGTGACACTTCCCCCCCCCCCCCCCCCCCGCACCCACCTGCCAGCATTGAGCACACCTGGAAGGCTTTTTATTTAACCGAAACTTAGACTTCATAAAACTAGAATCACTTCTAGACTCGGCAAGTTTTTATTTATTTGAATGAGGATCAGTTAAAAGTTAGAACATTACCTTAAATTTCTTTTGGCCATTTTTTCTTCTGGGTTTTTCCAGTGATTTAAACAATTAGAAGATTGGATATCAAGTGGTATTTATCTAAGTATTTTAAAACTGTGCCAAAATAAAAGCTAATCATTTTGTAATCAGTATGCATAGAAGAGAAGCAGCAGCAGTAAAGCAGTTGCTGCATGTTTGCTGACAAAATATTTAATCCAAACATTTAATTTCAATCTGCCACTGTTCTCAGTCAGTATAATTACTTTAAGCAAATACCACGTTGGAAAAAAAAATGGTCCCAGACACTGAAACGTAAATAATACAATACAATCATCACCACACTCAAATTTGTATACTATAATTTATTTGTGTCAATTTCATAAACATGGATGTAATAATGTTTAAATTATTGTAAACATGCAGATCTAGGCCATACTTAGAGAAGCTGGTTTCCTCTTGTTGCTATACACACCTGACATAAAGAATCATTGAACAAGAAAAATTACATGGCCCTTCTTAAAATATTAATTAGGAATGAGTAAAATTAATTTTGTAGATTTTTGTCATGTAAAAGTTAGACAAAGTATACAATATAGAAAAACTGGCAAAATCACTTATCCAATGAGTGTTTGTAGAATATATCAAATATGAGATGTTAAGTATGATAAAAATATGTAAAACAAAATTTTCTAGAGGCTGGGCATGGTGGCTCACATCTGTAATCACAGCACTTTGGTAGGCTGAGACAGGCGGATCACGAGGTCAGGAGATTGAGACCATCCTGGCTAACACGGTGAAACTCCATCTCTACTGATAACAGAAAAAAATTAGCCAGGCGTGGTGGCACACGCCTGTAGTCCCAGCTTCTCGGGAGGCTGAGGCAGGAGAATTGCTTGAACCCAGGAGATGGAGGTTGCAGTGAGCTGAGATCGCACCACTGCACTCAGTCTGGGCCACAGAGTGAGATCCTGTTCTCAAAAAAAAAAAAAAAAATTCTAGAAACATTATAGAAACAGCAGATAGAGTCTCTCTCTTAAAAGAGGTCACTATCAAGAAAAGCATTAATTGATTTTTAAACACAAGAATCAATATGACAGTATAAAAATAAATACTCTCCTAGAGCAGAGACTTTATTTTATTTATCTTTGTAGCCTCAGCATCTACAAAATGCTTGATTCAGATAAGGTGAAGTTATGGGATTTGCCCATTGCGCACTCAATCTGCTCTCTCAGCCATTCTTGCTGAATCCACCTTACTCACATTATTCCCCCGCAGGCAAACAGTATTTGCTATTCTTTGTGAGAGGAGGTCAACTACAGGACTAAGGTGGCAAACCTGACACAGGCTATTCCACAAGTCATAGGGTGATCTGATAAATAGGGATTTCTGCATAGAGCTCTGAACCAATCAGATAAGGTACCTCTAAACTTAACTAAAATAATGATCAACAAATATTTGTTTCATTGATGTTGTATACTTTAAAAGGCCTCCTTAAAATGGAAAACTGTTAAAAGATTCTTATTTAGGTATCCAGGATTTATTTCAAAATCATATGGGAGCAGGGAAACAAGTATGTTAGATGAAACAAAATTGGGCATATATCGTTAATTATTAAAGCTAGGGATGGGTTTATAAGAATTCATTACACTATTCTCTCTACTTTGTACATTTTAATTAATTTTCCATATTAAAAAATTGAAAACTCAATTCTTATGCCTAACATTGGCCATAGGCACCAGAAATGTAGGGGACCCTTCTTCATAATCCAGTGAGTATCTATTGGGATAAGATTCCAATATCTTCTAGTTGTGCCTCCTCTTCTTTTGTATTTCCTCAGTTTGTGGAGTTAAGAGACCTGAATCAATGCATCCAGCTGCCTATTACAGAACATTTAACTAAATGTAGTATGTACAATAAGGACCTTTATTTCTCTCAAAATCAGATTTGTGGAGATAGATATTTCTGAGGACAAACATCATCAAAGGAAACTTCAAATCTTTGTACTTTACCATCCTTAGTGTTATTTAGTAAAAATTAAGACCTCATAGGTTAGACTTCCATATCAGTCTCTCAAAATGACTGTTAAAACTCCTGCCAGATCAAAGAAGAAAGATATGGTTTTTTTCTGTTTCCCTTTGTTCTAAATTCTGTCCCATAAGACAGAGCAGAAATTCCTTAATGTCACATTGCACAGTGGCTAGACATAAGGGAGACTAAAAAATTAGTATTTGCCATTTCAACAATCAAAGAGGGATCCTGCAGCAGATAACATGATGGAAACAATTTGTACTAGATCTCAGTAAACGGGCACTAACATGGCATCTGTATCAGTTACCATTACCACAATAATACTGGGTAACAAAACAGCAACAAAAACCTCAGTTGTATACAGTAGATCTGTTAAACCACAGTTCTGCAGAGTTCACTTCATCCAAGATAGACTAGACTGAGGCCACTTGGCCTCATTCATTAATGAATCTGCAGTTAGCTGCCAATGGACAGGTTAGCTTGGCTGATCTTGGCTGGGCTGCTCACATGGTTGGTTTGCCTAAAAATGATGACTTATTCCTCAGTTCTCTGCTTAAGTGTCCCTTTCCAAAAAAGTCTTGCCTGACCTTTATGAGAGCCAATCACTGTAATGTATTCTTATCACAAAGTAAACAATCCCCTTTAGAATAGTCCTAAAGCTTTATTACTTTGTGTATCCTCTTAAATAAATTTAATATTTTGAAATCATTTTAGAAATACAGAGGAGTTGTAACACTAGTACAGAGAATTCCCATGTACCCTTCATCCAGCTTCCTCCAATGTTAACATTTTCACATGGCCATGGTACAGTTATAAAAACTGAGAAATTAACGTTGGCATAATACTACTAACTAAAATACAGACTTGATTTCATCAGCTTTTCTGGAGTTAACCAGTTTTTCCATTTATGTACTTTCTCTGTTTCAAGACCTAATCTAGGATACTATGACACTTTTCCTTGTCTTGGCTCTTTAGTCTCCTCGAATTTGCAACATTTTCTTAATCTTTTCTTGTACTTCATGACATTGTCAATTTTTAAGACTCTGGCCAGATATTGTGTAGAATGTTATTCAATTTGGATTAGTTCGGTGTTTTCTCATGAATGGACAAGGATTATGGATTTTTAGAAAGAATATCACAGATATGCCATGCAATTTTATTGCATCGTATCAGGGGATACATGCTATTGCTATAACTCATTACTGGTGATGTTAGCTTTGATCACTTGGACACAGTGAACTGCTAGGTTTTTTCTTTGTAAAGCTATCGCTTTTCTCTTTCCATACTCCATTAGTTAGACTTGATTCACTAAGTCCAGCCACATTCAAGTGAAGAGACAGTAAAATTCACCCCTTGGAGGAGAAGTATCTAGATATGTACAATATGTTAAAACCATCACAGTAAATAAACATTTGGGGGAGATACTTTGTTGCTATGCAAAGTTTTTCCTTGAAGTTTTAACCACTAATTTCAGCATTTATCCATGGATCTTACCTGCAGCAGTTATTACTGTGATGTTCTCATGGTGATTTTTGTTTACTTCCTTCGTTTCTTCTATATTTATTATTTGATATTCTTCCTTCTGATATGAAGACTTGTTTCCTCTACTCCATTTATTTATTGAATCACTCAATTATATCAACATGGGTCCACGAATATTTATTCTATTAATTGAGCAACAATCCAATTCTATTGGCATTTATCTTATTGCTTAAATTATTTCAGCTTTGGCCATTGGAAGCACTTCCAGGAAGGCTCCTGTGTTACTGCCACGTGCCCCCCACCACCATAATATTTGCTGTATAACTTTATATTGTGATTTTTGCTTAGTTGCTTGAATAAGATAGATACAAAATTGCGTGATACAAAGTAAAGATATAAATATAAAAATATATGAAAAATCTGATAGTTTTATTTCCTCCTTTCAAATTTTTATACCCCTATTTTTTTTCTCTTGCCTAATGGTATTGGCTAGTATCTGCAGCACAGTTTTAAATAATAGCAGGAATAATGGCCATTTTTCTTTTTTTTCTGAACTTAGTCAAAGTGGTTGTTCTTTCTCCATAGTCACACAATGTGGTTGTTCAACTGAGATAGACACCTTACTCATGTTATACTCACATTTATATATTCTCACTTGATTGATTGCTTTGTGATGAATAGTCATTGAATTTCTTAAAATTCATTTTCAGCATTTTGCTATGTTATATCTATGCTTATGTTCATGTTATGCTTCTTATCTGTTATCATATTTCATCAAGGTGTATGAAGTTTTCATACTGACACTTTTTTCGTGTTAGCATAATATGTCAAAAGAAAACTTTTATACAACTTAATTACAACTACAAACAGCAGGTGATAGAAAGTGATAACAAAGCCATCGATTAAATAACAAGATAATTCTTTGATGTTAGAATATGAAAAATGAATCTTAAAACTGATAAAATAGATTGTATGATACTCTTTTTACAGTCCTTCAACAATTTATTTTAATATTGACATTCTGTTTTTATTAGGTTGCCAAATCTCTTTGCTTTTATTTTATTTAGGGTTCATTTTGTTTGTTTTGGTTTTGATTTTTTATTTTTGCATGTATAATGGTAAGTGAATTTGGTATATAGATATCTTTTTGTCAGACTTTAATACCAATACCCTATTCATCCAATTGAAAACAAGTTGTTCATCTTTTTTGTGTGCTTTGGAACAATTAGATGTCAAATAATCTGCCTTTCAAACTTCTAGTAAAATTTCCCTGTGAATCTATTTAGGCAGTTCTTTATGGAAAGCCTTTGGCAACTTTTACTAGTCTCCTTAGTTGTTTTATTTTTTATTTATTTTTTATAATTTTTTTTTTTTTCAGATGGAGTCTCACTCTGTCACCCAGGCTGGAGTGAAGGGTTGCAATCTCCGCTCACTGCAACCTCCGCCTCCCGGATTCAAGCTATTCACCTGCCTCAGCCTCCCGAGTAGCTGGGACTACAGGCGTCTGCCACCACGCCCAGCTAATTTTTGTATTTTTAGTAGAGATGGGGTTTCACCATATTGGCCAGGTTGGTCTCAAACTCCTGACCTTGTGATCCGCCCTCCTCAGCCTCCCAAAGTGCTGGCATTACAGGCGTGAGTCACTGCACCTGGCCCAAGTATCGCTTTAGGTCTTGTATGTAATTGGAGGTTACTTTTAGTAGATTATATATTTTATCCATACAATTACTTATTTTATTCAGATTTCAAATTATTTTATAGAGTTAAGAGTTGAGCAAGGCAGTTTTTTATTTCTGTGGTTATTTCTCACTTTTCATTTCCTATTTTATATTTTTATACTATCTCCTTTTTGATGAGGTTTTTTAGTGCTCTATCTCTTTATATTTTATAAAATAAGAAAGATCTTATTCTAAATAATGAATTTCTGCTTTTATTTTTAATAGTTCTGCATTTTTTCTAATCTTTTAGATTTTAACATCTTTTTTAAAGTTTCAAAAAGTTGATGTGAGTTTTAAGGCAATAAATTTTCCTATGTGCTCTACTGTAGCTATATTATGTAAATTCAGCTATATACTGTTTCCAGGATTATTTAGTGTTGTAAAGTATCACCTTTACTCATTTATTTTTTATTTATTTTTGCTGAATTAAATGACTTCAGAAATTAGGATTATGCTCCCTCCATCTTTTGTTGAATTTCCCAGATCCAGCTGGGTCCATCAATTTATTTTCAACTTTTCTAAATCCCTTTGTTTTAGCAATGTCATTGTGTACAATTAGAGTTGCTTTGGGAGCCAAAGTGAAAAATCTGCTAATGGATGAGTGTATCAGCCATGGAGGCGTGCTAATCAGACATGGTTATCAAGAGATAACCTGTAGGAGGAGTGTGGTTGGTTAACTGCCTCTGGCTGTCACACCTTTGGGATCCACTGCAGGATATACACCTACACCGTGATTTTTCGCTGCTGCTCTCCAGACACAGCCAGGAGAATTCTACTTAATGAGAGACCACTCCCATGCCCAGTCTTCAGTGAGATTCTCCATTAACCCACCTGAAACTTTCTCAAAGCTGTTATGCAGTCTCAGGTGTTTCCTGCCCAACGTTTCCCTTCCTTCCATTCTTAGGTGTCAGATCTGCATTATGGCTTGGAAGCTGTGCTTGTTTATTTCTGCTGCCCTTTCCCTTTAGGCACAAGCATTTTCCCTAGTAAATCTCTTGAACTCTGGTTCCATGGTGACATCTGCTTCCTTGAGAACTTTAGCTGGTAGTGAGTTTTCCTTTACATTTATCAGTATGGCAGATATTTTGTTCTTAGATCTTTCCAGGTTCTTCTGGTTTATGTTTTATCTCTCCCTTTTGTAGCAACATCTCTTTCCTGAATTCTTACATTTCTGTTTGTGGTTTTCTTTTATAAATTCATTTACTTGAAATAAATAGCAGAATAATCACAATTTGCATCTGCTTCATTCCTCTTTAGCTGCCAATAAGTTTTGCTTTCTTTTTCACTTCTCTTTCTTATGCTGCTGGTTTTTTTTTTTCCATTGCTGCTGTGTTCTTCTTTCATTTTCATCTCAAGTTTTTTTTTTTTCTAAGATAAGCTATGGGCAAAACTTTGTTTCTCTCTCTCTCTCTCTCTCTGTGTGTGTGTGTACGCGCGCGCGCGCGCGTGCACGCGCACGTGTGTGCATGTGTGTGTATTACTTGACATAATAGGCTTCAAAACCCAATTTAACCCAATTTAATTGGGGTTACAGGCTTGGAAACCCAAAGGTATTTACCTGCTCTGCTGGCACACAGAGAGAATGGCTCCTTTAAATATGGCTCTGCTATATTATTCTTCCTGAGGACCTGGTACTACTTAAAAAAAGAAAAATCAAACTGGATCTAGAATAACTCCTTCTGATAACCCTACACTTTCAATTCCTGCAACAGTATTACAATCGATGAATATTTTGCACTTCAGAGTACATCTCTCCCATAAGAAAGTATTCTTTTAGTTTATGACTTTGCTTTCTGATTTTTATTGCAACCTGAGTCTCCAAGCTTCTTCTCTTCCTCTTTCCCCTCGGACTAATCTTGGCTAATTTTAAAGTCTTTCCACATGCTTGGAATCTACAGACTGCTGTGTTAATATTACTCTTAAGCTGGAGTTTCTAAGTGATTTTGTGTTCTCCTTTTTTCTGTTTGTATGAATTCTAGAATAATTTTAAAACTGCTGACTGAGGAAGCCATGCTCACACTGGGAGTCCTTGCCTGCATGTCAGTCTCTTCCATGCCCAGGGATTCTCAAACACAGCACTATTGACATTTTGGGCCACATGATTCTTTGCTGTGGGAGCTCTCCTGTGTATTGTAGGATGATTAGCAGCATCCCTGGTCCTCTACTAACTAGAAACATGTTGTGATAACCAAAAATATTTTCATTTATTATTAAATGTCCCTCAGGGGCAAAATTGCTCACACTAAAGAACCATTCCACTCAACTAAAATCTCAGTGAGAATTATGACAATGTCCACCTTGTTAAACTTTCCATTTCCATTATCTAAAGTGGTCTAGCCCATAGTAACAATTCAACATCAATATTTTGATGGTGTGGATGATGAACCCAGGAGAATATCATTCAGATTATTTGCCCTCCATTCATTCTTCATATATTAAGGAATAATACCTTGTGATGCATTGCATTTTGACCAACTGCATGTCTTTCTCTAGTGAAAATGTACATAGAATCATTGTATTCTAGATATGAAGAGTCCTTAGAGATAGTCTGGTACAAAGCTCTTATTTAATTGAGGAAGAAATTAAGATTAAGAGAGTCTGTGATTTATTCTCCCCCATATAAAGCCTTACAGTAGAGCTAGGCTGGAACCCTGAAAATGAACTCTCCACACACTAAAACTCTTTAACAATACCATGATGTATTATTCAGTCCAAAATTGTACGTATTTAGTAAATATACATTTCATAGAATGAAACCTTTGAAAAAATAAAACAACATGAAATACTACTAATCTCTCATTTCATGATTCAGAGAATGTGAAGATAATACCACACAAGAAATGTTTTCACTTAGTTTTTTAAAATACTCAAAAGTACTAGCTTTTTAGCACAGACTAAATTATAAAGGAGCATTTTCTTCTGTAGTAAAAATACAGTAAGAGCTTCTCTCAGGATCTTGATTATTTTCTCAGGATCTTATTATTTTGATAAAGCCTGAGCTCTCTTTTCATAAACCACTCAATTTAATATCACTAAAGGTAATAAAATGTTGTCTTGAAAATATACCAATACATTTAAGATAACAATGAATTATCTCATTAGAAAATGCATTAAATTGAGAAGCTCTATTTAAAAGTAGTTCAGAAACACCAAGCACTAAAACAGCCTATGGTACTTGCAGAAATGTTGCACTCTGTTACTGATGTGGAATGGGACAGTGTTAGGCAGGCTGACTAACACTGTCATGACCACATAATATGTAGATGCTATAACATAGGTCATGTAATGTATATCATTCACACTTTTCTGCACTGCAAAGTTAGGGTGTGAAAATAAAGGCGGACTCTTCTCAGCAAAAGATTGACTTCTTTTATAATTACTGAGTCATAAAAATGCTTTTTTGACATTTTTTTTGTGGGAGCTTAAACTTAAACCACTGGATGTAACTGTTTATTTCTCATTGATTCACTTGATTGAAGTAGGTAGTTTGAGAAACTCACAAAATTAGTCTTTTACTTAAAGTGCTATATATGGACATGGAACAATTTCTAATTGACAGATATTAATACTTGCTTATAAATGATGCCAGTTAAAATATCACATGTGTAAGAAGGGAAGCTGCAATATTCTTTTGAACATAACCATGATAGTGTTATTGCGGGTTTATAGGCAGATGAAAATCCTCAGAGGTCTTATCAAGCAATAACAACTTCAAGGTCAAGGGGAAACGTTTATTGTATTAAGAAAGAAATGGAAACAATGTGTGTACTGTAGAAATATACAAAAAAAACCCTAAACTATGAAATATATAAAATGCAAGTTATGGTTAGTAGAAAGCCAACTATTGGGAAAACAGTGCCAAAGTCGTGAGCATCTTGAAGGGAGAAACTATTTAGATGACTCTGGATTTTAGATAATGAAGAGATAGGCTGACATTTAACAGGCATTGGATAAATGTTAATAGAAATAATGAATAGGTAATTAAGTTGTCAATAGATTTCTGATGTCATCTTTTCAAAGAGAAAATTTATCCTAAAAGTAACCTAATTTTGAATTTCTTTTACACAAATAATCTTTCATTGTAGAAAAATTAGAAATTACAAAAAGTGAAACAAAAATTACCTGTATGTTACTATCTGGATGTAACCACTGTTAATATTCAGAAGTATATTTTTCTAGAATTTTTGTTTTTACAGTTAGCTCTTACAAGTGTTTCAAAAGGAGTGCATGAGGCCGGGTGTGGTGGCTCATGCCTATAATCCCAGCACTTTGGGAGGCTGAAGTGGGTGGATCACCTACAGGTCAGGAGTTCAAGACCAGCCTAGCAAACATGGTGAAACCCCATCTTTACTAAAAATACAAAAAAAAAAAAAAAATAGGTGGGTGTGGTGGTGGGCACCTGTAGACCCAGCTATTCAGGAGGCTGAGGCAGGAGAATCACTTGAACCCAGGAGGTGGAGTTTGCAGTGAGCAGAGATCACACCGCAAATTAGAGGAAAATCCATAGTTTTGAACACCTACTCTCATTCATTCATTCATTCATTCATTCATTTAGGAAAAGCTCTTAGTTGAAACCATTGGTAAAGGTTTGCCTAGAGGAGAATGCAAGAATTAAAGGAGAAGTGATGTACTATGCCTCCTCCTTTGGTAGGCTTCCTCCGTGGCCACCATAATAACTATTTTCTCCTGTAAGAAGAATGTAACATTACTTGCAACCAACACTCAGTGAGAGAGAGAGAGAGAGAGCGCAAGAGGGAGAGAGAGAGCCTATCTAAAATGATAAGAACCACTTGGATTTAAATTTCTGCTTAAACATAATGTCTTGCTAATAAATAAGAGTATTCACTTGCTCTCAGTAAAGCAAATGGAAAACATCCCTTAAAACTTTCTGACCTTATTAGTAATTGAAATTAAACAGATTTTACCCAATTTCTTTGTTTTCTCCTTTCAGCAAGACTGAATCTAAAGAATGCCTGGGATTTGCATCTCACAGTGCCAGCTATTGTAGAGTCAAAAATATGTGAACAAGTACAACTAGAAAATATCAGGCATATGGCATGAAACACATTTTCATTCATTCTCCAGAGGGCGAAAAATACATTTTAACAGAATGCAAAATATTGTGCTCTGGTTTACTTGCCAAATAGAGAAAAGTGTGAATTTTAGCAAGAAAATCAATGGCTAGTTTAAATTGGGGAAGGTTACAGTAATTGCTTCTATAAGCAAATAATTAGATAGGTTGGGTGTTTGGATGTTAAAATTTAAGGAGAGCTTATTAGAGGCTACTAGATTTTCCTTTTCTCTTGATAACTGAAAGATATATCCTGACGAATTTGACTTCTGTAGCAATCCCAACATTTGCAGACCATAAAGCAACAGAGCTGGTGCTCTGTGTGTGTATATATAAATATGCCATTATACTCCCCTATTATCAGAATATTTCTAGGCTATTTTGTGTTTCTGGTTCCATGTAGTGCCCTACATAAAAGAGATATTCATCTGTTTGTATTAGCATCCGTTTCCTTTGAAATAAAATCGTGAGCAACCTCGGTGTAACCGGACAAGACTGCTTGACATGAAGTATTAACTCAGCTTGCACAAACCATGAGGAACAACCGATTTTACCTAGTTAACGGGAAACCTATCAACCAACAGTAAAAAGATAAAGTGAACCAAGCCCATTTCAAAAGCCTGCCTTGGAATGATGTTCCCTCCAGAAAAATTACTGGCCAACCATAATTCTCAGAACTGAAGACTCGCCTCTATTACAGGTCAAACGTGTGTCAAAAATGACTGAACAGCAATGGCTTTCTCTTGTCAGATTTGTTTACATGGCAAAACAGAACTCTTCTCTCCTGAAACCCAGCACAGAAGAAAAGACTGCAACTCTAGCAGTGAGCAGGATAGGAACAAACCAACATAGTTCTTTATTTATTGCTCCCAGCAGGTGTCTGATGCCATAGTTTCTTCGCAACCATCAACACCCTGGGGCTTTTTAGTTCCACATTCAAGACAAGGAAGAAGGGGGATGGCGACTAACCCCAAGGGATTAGGTACCTGAATCTTATCCCAACTACTAGCCGACTCCAGCTGCGTTTAAATGTTTTTTTGAAGAATTTCTGATGCTCAGTGGTTGCTGATTACTTCCAGATTTTAGTTCTACCCCAGTGGAGATTTGCTACAAAGAGTTTATCTGTTGTTGTTAAAATTGCAATCTCTACCAGGGAATGTCTCCTCTTAAGCCAGTTCCCAAAACAAGTACTGTTACAACAGTTACACAAACAAAACAAAACAAAGCAAAGCCTACTACTCTTTAAAAATACTTTCATCACACTGATCGGGGGATGAGACGAAATATCTGGGTAAGATTGGTGACATTTGTTAGGGGTTCTCACCAAACACCCTCAGTGTGATTGAAGTTACTGTATTAATACCTTTAAGGGGCTTGAGTACATGGTCTTGATTCAGTTATGTCTAAACTGACAGACAAGATTTAACATTTGAAGTCAGAATAATAGCCTAACTAGTAAAAGGGACATAATTATTCAGACTCCCCACCCCCTTCCCTGAGTTTGTTTAGCATTTGTTCTCTCAATAGCACACACAACAAAACAAAAAAATACTCAAAATACTGAGTAGTTTACACGATTTCATCAGATTTTCTCTGTTGATATATATGCAAATATGTGTGTGTATGCATGCCTATGAAATGAAATCAAAGGCATACACACATACCTTAGAATACATGAAAGCACATACTTGACATTTTCACTTGAGGATGAGACTTTAAAACACCCAGATGCACTCAGTAGATCCTTCCATCGTTCAAACTTATATTGAATACCTCTTGGTTTACAAATGCTGCTTCTGTTGTTGCTGCTGCTGCTATTTTTGGAATCATGGATTGCTAGAGATAACTGCCTCTTGGAGGCCTGCTCTGCCTGAAGGTTTTCCTCTAGAAAAATTTCTTCATCCCAAATGTCAACCAGGCCTATCAGCTGCTGCTCGGCTGCTGTTGACAGACAATTTCTGTCCTTCAAAAAATATCCCACACACGTTATCTATGGATACTAAGCCTTAAGTTACACTTTTTGTTCCCTTTCAGGCATTAAAGGACAAATATTTGACTAGGTCTGATTCCGTTATGCTTACAACAAAACTACACAGTGTGAATTACCGAAAAAATGGAATTCACATATACACATCCAAAGTGAAGACGAAAATTAGGGTAACTGGGCTGATTATGATCATTCTTGTTTTCATCACTCTTCTATGAGAGGACCCAGCTAACTGGGGAAAACTGTGGTCTCCTTTTTAAAATGATTGCCTCAATTAATTCCATCAGTTTTCACAAACAGATATCAATGTATCTTTTAATAATAAATCTTTTCATATCCTCACTCTTTCTTGTTGTATCCTCAAATTATATCACGATGTTTATACCTAGAGTAACCATGCTAGATATTTCCTCTTCCTCTTCATAGCAAGCCTGACCCAATTATAGAACCTGGAAGAGACAGTGTTCTATAAGAGCCCACCTTTCCTGCATATCAATTCTTTTTGAGTGCTAGCTATGATTTCTAATGTTATAATGCTTGAATTTTCCAAGAAAAGAATTGTACTGTATTCCATCAATCATATTACAAACTTCTGTACCAAGAAGTACAAATATAGCCTTTCCGTTGCAATTTTTCACACTTCTCTGTGGTTTATAGCTTATTGAAGTCAATTCTCACAACGTGAGCCCTGCACCTATGAAAAGACAACTGGTTTTTTTAAAAAAATATCAAGAGCTGAAATGAAAATGCAGTATCCATAATTTCTGCAGGATACTCATCCCATGATTACCAAGATAATCACATTCATGACTATATTTTATTTATAATTCACACCGCATTACATATTATCTCCAAACATTCAAAAAGGCAAGAGAATCCAATGAAAATTTAAGAACACATTTACTTAACGCCAACTATCTTCAGATTGGGTACTTGAAGACAATAATGATTAGGACATGGCACACATGTGTAGAACTCATGGACTGGTGAAGAAAGTAGACATATGTATATAGCCGATGATTATATGGGCAGATCATGAGATTGCCAAACTTAAGCTGGCACCAGACAGCTGTGTGGCATAGATAGGGGGCTGGTGAACCAAATGGGGAATTATGGCTGGCTTCACAGAAGAAGAGACATGGGAACTGGGTCTCATAGTATCATTGTTAGACTGATAGTTGTATGAGCCATAATCTTTGGTGGTTAGTGACAAATCCAAATCAGACTAATTTTCGTAAGAAAACACAAGTCTATTGCTTTACACATTGAGAACTTGCAGCGTGAAACTGAAGATTAACACTGAAACAGGAGCTTAAAGCCACAATGTATTTCTCTCCACATCTCATTTTGCTTTTCATTACATGTCAGTTTCATTCTTCCAAAACAGCCTTTCTCTGGGGTTATAACCATAGTTAAGATTTTTTTTTTTTTAAAGCTCACACAGTTACCATTTTATGACCAGAAAAGAAAGAAGTGGTTTTACTATCCTTGCTGCATTTTGAAAAAATTAAGTTAAAACTTCCTGGGCCAGCTTGCATCACATGCCTAACTTTCAGACCAATTATCAGGTTAGGGGAGGAAGGGTATTTAGAAAAGGTAAAAAAGTTTCCTACCACAAAGAATTTGAGGAAAGTGGTGTCGGATGCCATAGTTTCTAAACTGCTAAATTAGATTTAATAGTTAGAAACGCTTGCGGTATAAGGCTGGAGATCGAAAAAAAAAAAAAACTGAAAGAAGTAGTGCAAATAACACAGCAAAGAAATTTGGGAGGGAGATTATGGGGCATATTGAATGTGAGTTAAAGAGATTAATCATTTTTCTGTAGAGCACAGGGACACAACATTTATAAGCTCATGACTGTCATAGACTGTAGACTTTGAGGGTTACATAGACAGGGGAAGGAACAAACAGAGAGAAGGTTATCAGGAAGAATATCAGACTAGAGCTCCAAAAAAATAGCTTCTAGTCCTGGTCTGCCGTCATTGAGTTATCTGATTTTGGAAAATTGCCTCTCTTCGCATCAGGCTCCACACTAACAAAAATGGAAATCAGAATATTTCTTCCATTTCTCCCATAAGGTTACTAAAAAAGAACGAGTATGATTGTTTTTGAATAACTAAGAAGTACTAAATAAGTGCAGGGTGTTATTATTTATAATATCAGTACCATTCAAAATTTCATTCTATTAAAAAAATGCAAGACCTGGTTCAAGATATGTCACTATGGATAATCATTACTTGTCTAAATTACAAACTTATCCAGGCTATACGTGAGATAAAAGAAAATAAAGTTTCATTGCAGATTAATGAAAACAAGTAAATAATGTCTGATATCAATAGCTCATTCTAATTCGTCAAGAATACAAGCCATGAATAAGAAAAATGTCAATAGGATGTAATGGAAAAATCCTGGATTTTGGCGATATGCTTGCATGGTATTTCCTCCTCTTCATAGCAAGCCTGACCTAATTATAGAACCTGGAATACACCACACTGGTTGTGTTTCCTTGGGAAATAACCTTTCGATGCCATAAACAAATGGTAAATAAATTTATTGCCTTGGGTAATAAATTAACCTCTCTAAGCTTCATCTGCAAAACAGCAATATCTTGCAAGGAATAAAAATAACAAAAAGTACTAATAAATTATCTGTCATTTAATAAATGTTAGACCCTCCGTATTCTTGGTTCATTACATTGACCTCAACTTTCCTGTTCTAGTCTTTCACCACAAATGTTAACTAAATATAGTAAATAAAATTAGTATTATAAATAAAGCTAGCTATTCATCAAACTGAGAACTTTCCAATGGTCTCACTATATTCCTTCAATCAAAAAGTATTATTACACATCTACTGTATGAAAAGCAATGTTCTCATTGATATGGATGTGCTTGTCATTATAAAGTAATCAAATAATTAATAGTAATTTCAGGACACAAAGTAAATAAATGTAACAAATCAAAGAAAAAAATAGGTAGAAAATCTTTTTTTTTTTTTTTTTGCCTTTTTCTGGAAACAAAATCTTGCTTTATTTGAGGAAAATATTGTATAATTGTGAAATTGTAAGTAAAATTTGGCATTTGATTTAAACATGTATTTTCCTGGCAAAAGAAAAACTATTACTATAAGTCATTAAAATATCATTTTGTTTTCAGACATACAAGAAATCTAAGAAACTATTATTAGATGATCTTAGATTGCAATGATAGGAAATAGAATAGCTGAGTCTGAAGTTTGGCCTTTTCCTTCCCACCTTTTAACTTTTTGATTCTTGTTTAACATTACACAGACAATGATTATAAACTATAATATTTTCCATTGTGTAGGGCACACTTTAATGGTGGTACTTACTGCAAACTTTGCTGAACTTTTGAACTGTTTTAGTCATTTGATCAAACTTTGCCAATATTACAGTTTTCTACTTTTGAAAATACTTTTATAGTCTTGATTGCAACTTGATAGTTCAATGATGTTGAACTCTGGATGATAAATAATATTTGAGGCCTCAACATTTTTTACCAAATAGATGAGTGTTTTTTTTTTTAACTCATAATAATTGGCTATTCAGCCCCAAAATATAATCCCCTTGGAATAGTTATATTGACTTTTTTGTGGTCTACTACAACATGTCTATATTTAATTCTAGGATGCAGCTATTTCTACTGGGCATGTAACAAAAAGAAGAAGAAAAGTATTACCTTAGATTAACTTTTAACATATTATAATTGTTGAAGTTCTTTAATCACTTCATCTGATGTTGGGAAGATATTGTGGGCAGAGAAAAGAAAGTGAATGCAAACTGGAAAAGAAAGAAACAATAAAATAAAATTCTCCATTAATGTAAGACGAAAAAATGAAAAGAGAAAAAAAGGAACAGAAAGAACATAAATGGATACTTTCCATAAGCGTAACTGAATTTCTGGTCTTCGGAAATTCAGCTGAAGCTACGGAAAGAAGAAAAGAAACTTTTGACTCCCTTTCTCTCTAACCTCCCATGTTTAAATTTTGGACACATGTTAAATAATGGAAGCTCCTAGAAAAGGTTACTTTTGACTCAGAAGGCGGGCAGGAAAGTGCTGGGTAGAGACGGGTGTGATTCCTGGGTAGGGCTCCACCCCAGGGCGTGTGCTCATAGACCTAGGTGAGAATAGGCAGTTCTGTGTTCCTGCCTAAATGCTGCATTTCCCAAGACCACCCTGGCCTGCCACGTCCTCATCGTGTGCCTGTAAAATCCCCGAGACCCTAGTCGTCTAGCTGGACGCGGAGAGGAACGCTGCGGCTTAAGAACATGCCAACAGATGCTGGCAGACCAGCAGGCCATTAACTGGTAGGCCAGGAGGCCATTAACTGGCAGAACGACGCGAAGTTTGGCCAGGGCAGTGAGAGGAGAGCCCGGGCCACTGAACAGCCTACCTCCAGGGGAAAACCATTTCCCTTTTGTTTCCCCCATCTGTTGAGACCTACTTCCACCAATAAAAGCTTGCACTCATTCTCCAAGCCCACATGTGATCCAATTCTTCCAGTACACCAAGGCCAGAAACCCTGGGATACTGAAAGCCCTCTGTGCTTGCGATAAGGCAGGGGGTCTATTTGAGCTAACACAAGCTGTCTACCAAGGGATAAACTAAAACAGCGCCCTGTAACACACGGCCAGTGGGGCTTCAGGGCTTCAGGAGCTTTAAGCATTCACCCCTAGACACTGCCATATTGTGGAGCCCCACAGCCTGCCCCTTTGCATGCTCCCCTAGAGGTTTGAGCAGCGGGGCACCGAAGCAGCCAGCCACCCCCATCACACACCCTGCGAGGGGGACAAGGGAACTTCTCCCCTTTGACTTTCAGAGCCAGGCAGAGCAGAGGCTTTAATACCTGCTCTTCATAGGAATCAACAATAATAAAAAGTAACTACACATGACTCCCGGCATGCCAGAGCAAGAATATCATGCAGCTGTTTGAATGCATTGCTATGGGTAAAGTGATGCTCAGGAAGACGATGAACTGGTATGTTTCCAAGATGGGCTGTAAGGCAGTGGCGATGAGGTGGACTAGGAGCAAATGTTGCTATGCCAGCACTAAGATTTGAATATTCTCATTTGGAACAGACTTGTTTGAGACTTGTCAGTTAGTAACATAGTAGCATGATGATAAAGGCCAGCTTTTGGGAGCTAGGCAGACATGAGCTTCATTCTGTCACCACCAATCATTGCTCATGTAACCTTCTACAAGTAATTAAAACAATTTGAACCTGTTTGCTAAACTGGAAAAAAAGTACTTAGCTCACAGTACCTTTGTGAGTATTAAGTATGATAATGTGTATAAAGTAATCGCTATGTAATAAGTTTTGAATAACTATTCATGCATTTATTCTACCCACTCCCACTCCACTGCACTGTGTGTAAGTGTACCTACCCGAGGGTAACTACCTACACGGTAGTTAAGAGTAGGGTCTACAGACAGACTACCTGGATTCAAATGTTGGCTCTGCTTACTTAACTCATCATTAAAATAGGGGGCAATGCGAGGACCTTCTCTGTAGAGACATTATGATTAATAAATACATGGGCTAATATGTGTACAGTACTTAGAAGAGTGACTGGCAAATAGCAGGATGTAAATGTTTGCTAGTCCTATTATTTAATTGAGTTATTGGTTAACTCAATTAATTCACAAATACTCTCATAACCATTTGGCTTTATGTTCCTGTCTTTTTCTTACTGAAATTCAAATCATTCTCCTTTCTGCTTTATTCAAAAGTATGACTTTGTTTTCAGCTGCTTCCTTTTATAGAAAACCTGTTTCGAAGGGGTATTGTGGCAAAGGGAGACTCAGACCCTTGAACAAAGAAGCACCCAGTAACACATTCTTTTGGACTGATAAATCCCGGGAAGGGTAAAGCTGGTTCCTAAGGTGGCTTAGGTCCTAAAATAAGGTGTGTGTATAGGAGGAATCAAACCAAAAGTCAAAACATTTGTATCTGTTGTCTTCATCTATTAACCAAGGATAAGAATATCAATCTCACAGGGTTGTTATTTAAAAATAAATAAATAAAATATTTTTTGTTAAATAAATGCAAACTATTCAGCTTCTGTGTTCTACTTGGCAGCCCCTGTCTCTCATCATGTACCCTGTAATAATGTTTTGGTTAATGATGGGCTGCATATATTACAGTGGTCCCATAAGATGATCATATCGTATTTTTACTCTATATTTTCTATGTTTAGATATGTTTGGATACACAAATACTTCTCATTGTGTTGTAATTGCCTGCAGTATTTAGTACAGTAACACACTGTAAAGATTTGTAGCTTAGGAGCAGTAGGCTATGCCATGTAGCCTAGGTGTGTAGTAAGCTACAATACTGAGGTTTGTGTATGTAAGTATGCTCTAGCATGTTCATACAATGACAAAATTGCCCAATGAAGCCTTTCTCAGAACACATCCTCATTGTCAAGTGATACATGAATGTTATTTCCCTTAAAACATCAGTCTCCAAACTTTTTGGCACCAAGGACCAATTTCGTGGAAGACAGTTCTTCCCACAGATGGGTGAATAGTAGGGGGATAGTTTTGGGATGAAACTGTTCCACCTCAGATCATCAGGCATTATCTAGAGTATCATAAGTCTTGGGCAACCTAGATCCCTCACCTGCACAGTTCACAAAAGGGTTCACACTTTTATGAGAATCTAATGCTGCCCCTGCTCTGACAGGAGGTGGAGCTCAGGTGGTAATGCTCACTTGCCCGCCACTCACCTCCTGCTGTGCGGCCCAGTTCCTACCAGGCCATAGCCCAGTACCAATCTATAGCCTGGAGTTTGGGGACCCCTGCTTTAAGGAACTAGCTCATCCAACTGTGGGGACTGACAAGTCCAAATCCATAAGGCAAGCCAGCAGTGTGGAAACTCAAGCTACTGTTGCAGTCTTCAGGCAGAATTCCTTCCTCTCCAGGAAATCTTGATATTTGTTCCAGGCCTTCAACTGATTTCTGATTGGATGAAGCCCACCTACATTATAGAGAGTAATCTCCTTTACTTAGAGTCAATCTGAAATAAACAAATGTTAACCACATCTCCAAAATACCTTCACAGCAACACCTAGATTAGCGTTTGATTAAATCATTGGGGACTATAACCTAGCTTAGCCAAGATGACGTAGAACTAATCATCATGGCACTCTCAATGGACTCTTTTCAAGTGGAATCTAAGTTTTCCATGAGATCTGTGGTTCATTTGCTTAGCTAATAGTTATTGTTACCTATGAGAGGCATCATTAAGGCACAGGCTCTAGGGCTGGATTGACATTGTCCAAATCCTGGCTTTGCCACTCAGTTGTGATCTGACCCTGAACATGTAACTTAAACTCTTTATATCTCAGTTTTCCCAACTGTAAAATGGGGATAATAATAATATCTACCTCATATTATTGCTAAATCAGCTAATATTTATAAAGTACTTTGATTAGTGCCTGTTACATAATAAATGCTCCTATTAAAAACTGTTAATAGTGCTGTCTAGACTTTGGGGGCATAAGGCCACTAGGAGCAAAATAAAGTAAGACTGACCAGTTGTGATACAAAAATGCTACAATAGAGATATCAAAAAATTATATGGGATTGAAGGAAACAGCCATTAATTCTGCTTGGGTACTAGTAATGGGAATGGTCTCTAACAGTGTCTGTATACGTAAGCAGAAGAATACAAAAATGGCAACCGCATGAGTGAAATTTGTATGTTTTGAAATTCTTATGAAATTTCTCAAACTTGATAATCTTTCAACATTTATGCAAGATACATGTAAAGACATAGTTAAAATTTTCTGTTAGAGCACATTGAAGACAAAAATTGTGTTTCCTCATTCAGATCACATATTGATCCAAAATGATGCTCATTGCTATTTACATGAAATGTAACTATTCTTTTTATACCAGAAAATAAATGATATAGCAGTCCTGCCACCAGTCATAGGAGGGGAAATATTAGTGGGCTGCACATGCACATTCCAAATTACTTAAGCCAGAGTTTCAAATCATGCAAATGTCTGCCCTTAGGGACACATTCTGGTCGTCCACTGAACTCATCAAAGTGGTCCTGAAGTCAGTCTTAAAACTGCCTGTTATTTTGCACATTGTCTTTGTTTATAAGGACCACCAGTTCAAAGTACTTATGAATTTACTGAGTAACTTGTTTACCGTCGGTTGTCCTTACTAGATTGAAAACACCATAATGCCAGTAGCAGTTATAGTGCTGGGCTCATAGTAGGCAATAAGTTCTTATTTAATTAAATAAATACATTCATATGTTTTCCGAATGAATCTTTATGGTAAAAAGTTTATCCACTTGTCATAGCCTAATATTTATTGAGTTATAAATGAAATAAACCATTTTTAAAGGACAAATTATCTTGAATTTGTGAGATTGTCTCTGTTGGACACCAGAAGTCTAAAAATACTAGTTTAAATCTAAAGCCCTATTCTAAGCAAATACCTTTCACTTTATTACTTGGCAAGTGTGTGTGCTCAAACTATCATAGAAATAAAAATACAACATTCAGAAAATTTCATGAGCTGTCCCAAAATATGTCCTCAGATGTCTGGTGGTTCCCAGACATCAATTTGGGAAATGCTAGTGTAGACATTTCTAAGTTCATACTGGTAATGATGCAAAGGGAGGGTCATTTTATTCATATCCTAAAGCAGACGTAACAGGGACCAGAGGTCCATCCAACCCTTTAATATTTTTGGTACAGGCTGAAAAAATGGAGTAAAGTGAGCTTAGTTTGCCTGAGATTAAGTGGCTTACATTATTAAATAACTTGAGAAAAGTGTCCTTATTAAACAGGCAGTCATCATCCCATCTTTACCATTATTTTATAATCACTATCGGAAACAACATTTGACCAACTCACCACTGCTTTCAAAAATTGTCCTCATCTCATTGATATGGAAGGTAACTTGATACTTCCAATTTTATAATAGCAGGGAAACAGCAACAAAAATTAGCCAATCTAGTAAAGCAATAGCAGGAAAACATCTTAGATAAAATTGAATAGTAATTTCAGTCCTTTCTGAAAGGTCTAATGAAAACGCTTTAATAATGCCAACAAAATGTATACTGTTTACTTCAATGATGGATCTTTATTTTAAATAAATTAAAGTCACCTACCTTTTAAATATTTGAATGTGTATAAAAGACCTTGAAGCAAATTTATATTTATGTAAATTAAAAGACAGGTTTCCAGACCGGAAACACAACTTATAGGAATAAATAGGCAGAGGGAAAAATCTGGATACTTTTTAAAATAGTCTCTCTTAGAACAAATAAATACTGAAAAGATAATTTTCCTTTAAAATTTTAAGAAACCCAATAACCTTTGCATTGTTTTCACTGCTATTATGTGTTTTAAAGGCTCAAAATATCCTGTTTTACAGAACATAAAAATTTTACAGGAAGAGGAAATGCATGGAAATAAAGTAAAAATATAATAGCAGTAATAATTAAGAGAATTAAATCTTTATATTTGTTTAAGTGCTCTGTGAACAGCTTTACTACTCCCTATGACAACACCAAGAATATAGAGAAGGAAGCTGATATCCAGCTGGTTTCTTAGCCAATGTGCCATCCGTATGTATTTATTCAAATATTTGTGGATTGCTTAGTTATGTTAAGATATTACAAGGGAAACTCAGGTTTGCAATGATGAACAAGATAACATCTTGGCTTTTTGGAGGGAGTGGAAAAATCACTCATCCATAATTTCAAAGGAAAAAGTTATAAAGGGCATTATACAGGTAAAACCAAAATTCTGGGGAAAGTTTTGGGGAGTAGGCTAAGGAAATCATAGAAGGCTTCATGAAGGAGGAGGAGTACATGATCTGAACTTTGAATGGTGAGTCCAATTTAGATCTTGATGAAGGGCGTACCAAGCATAAAGCTATTGAAGAAAGGATAATATATGAAAAGGAGAAGATTTAGTAGGGTTAGAGTATTGGTTTCACACCAGAAAGCAGAATTCTATTGAAACCGTAACTTGAAGCTTATGTGTTTTAATCTAGTACCTCTTTAAACTACCACACCATAAAGTTATCTAATGCTGTATTAAAAACCACCAAAAACTTAGTGAATTATAACAATAATCTTTCTTTTTTTAAGTTGACTATCCTGGAGTTGGCAATATAGGCTTGGCTCAGAAGGTGGTTCTTCTGGTGTGGGCCAACCTCCAGGTCAATTAAAGGCTGCCTAGTCTAGGATGGCCCCAGCATGGATGCAGCTTTCTGCTGCAAGTGTCTCTCATTCTCCAGCAGGCTAACCCAGGATATTCACATGAGAGCTGGACAAAGATTTAAGACAGCCAATGGAAGTAGGCTCTCACTTTCATCACATTCTGTTGGCCAAAGTAAATTCCAAGATAAATTCAAGAGAAGGAGAAATAGAATTAACTTTTTGATGAGAGGAGCTGCAAATCTACATCACACAGCGTGTAGACACAGAAAGCATAAAGATTTGGGACCATCTGCAACCAGTCTACCACACATGCAGTTAAAAAGAAAAGTTACTTTAAAATTTTTATAAACAGTAAATTTTTCTAAGCTAGATGCTAGAGACTTTAATCCTCAGCAAGAATAGACATTCATAAACATATAAAGGCAAACACATACAACCAGTCTAGACTCTTTTTCTCAGAAAATTGGACACAGCTTCTCCCTGCTTTATTTTACAGCTAATTTTTATCTAGCCATTGCCAGAAGCAGTAAAGGACTGGGCAGAGCATTTTGTTTCCCTTCCTCAATGCAGTGTCTTTTAACTTATCAACTGGAGTTACAATAAAGGAACATCAATTAATGCTAAATTACAAAGAGATTCTTGTGGGATTGCCTATTACAGCTGCCTTGATGCCAGAACCATTCAAAGTGATGAATGTTTTACACCGAATACCAAATACACTCATAATTATTTTGCCATTTACTGAACGTGTTGCCAATCTACCTTTGATTCTAAAGAAACTGCACATCTTTATCCACGGGAAAATAAAATCTTGTGCTCATGAGATCTACACAAAGGCCCTTTTATGTAGGTCAAAAGGATGCTTCCCCCATGCCCATTTAATATGTTTTCTCTGAAGTTCTCTATGTTGCCCTTAGGGCCATCCACATACTGGTGATAAGCATGTAACTTGCATAGCAAACTCTCTTCCTCTCAGCCTCACATCACAATATGCAGAGTTCAGTATGTCCCATAATAAAGTGGTATATTTTTGTATGCTCTACACATACTTCCAAGGTATTGCTTTGTGAATAGAGCCCTACAATATAGACACAGTTTACCAGGAACTTAGCATTTAAACGACTTTCATCTTGACAATGACTGACATGTCTCTCAGAGAATATTATATATTTAGAAGATTTTTTTTGAAGGCTCTGTACTTAAGAATCATGTCTCATCATATTCAGTGAACTTCTGAACTAAGTCTTAAATGTTTAAAGAACGGTCACAAAGCCACTCTGCTACAAAAGTCTGCATCACATTGCACCCAACTCATATCACACAAGTAATTCATGCATAGAATATTTTTTCTAAGTTTTCTTTCCATTAAAAAAAACCCTTCTACTTTTAGCTTTGAATATTTATTACCAAGATGAGAACTTGGGCTGAAATCAAACAAAGTAGAAGACAAACTCTAGGGAGGGAAAGTACATCACATTCTTCATAAACTTTGTAAGGATTTCTTCAACACCCGCTTCTCCATTTATACAACAGATCAAGGAAGGCTAGAATCCAATTTCAAATCAAATAACCCCCATATCGATGTGCAAGATAGTTGACAGTGCACTCTCATCAACTCTGTGCTTTTCTGGTGGGTAATGTGCACAGTGTAACTTAGAGTAGCCATTTGGCAGAAAACTGCTCTAGTCAAATTGAAATAGCCTTTCGAGCCTTGGTTGGAATGGAGAGCCATAATGTATGCTTGTCATTTGATGAAAAATAGTGTGCTTAAATTAAAGGGGAAAAAAAATCCTGTCGTCCAGATCCAAGCCTGCACAATGACACAGGTGTCAAGATCTTATTTAAAAGTGTTAAGGTACAGTACTGCTCAGCAGCACAATTTGTAGGGAAACACGGGATCATGTGCTGGGGACTGAAGATTTGCTGCCTGATACCAGCCATAGGTAGTGATAAAATATGTTTCTTCCAGATAATTACTTGCTGCTCAGGGAAAGTGGCATTTCTAAATTGATATTTCAATGCAGCATAAACAGATTATGTTGCACAGGAAGACATGGGCTAGTTTTTGTCATGTGACTAGAGGCAGAATCACTCAATGCTACCTAAAACTAATTTTGTTTTATGCTTGCAAAGCAATACGACTTCTCCAGAATTAAGAAAATGTCCTCTTATGTGGATATAATGAATGATTTAGCCCTCAGTTGGCAAAAGAAAAAAGTTTTATTTTTTAAATTTTGACTGTTTAAAAGGATTCTATGAATATTGATGCTAGATGAAGCTGTATAAACATCTAGAAATAAAAGCAATTCTGTGGTATTTGATGAAGAAATAATAATTTACTTTCCAGGTACCATGCTAAAAGGTTTATATGTATCTTATTTAATTGTTAAAAGTCCCTCATTAATTACAATATATTATTTTTCTCATTTTATAAGGGAGAAAATTAAGGTGAAGGAGGTTAAGTGACTTCTGTAAGGTCCTATAACTAGTAAGTTGTGAAGCTAGGCTCCAAGCTCAGGTACTCTGGATTGGACACCTGTGTTATGGAACATTACACACTTCAAATGTACACAAGTAGAATTATTAAGAAATGTGTTATGAGCTTGTTGTCTATGAAAATAAGCAAAAGTATTATAAGCAAAAAATACTAGAAAAGATAACAGTTTTTCCCACTCTCACCCTAATACATTTGTTTAGTAAAAACTCAATACAGAACCATACTAAATACTGAAAATTTGCAGTTTAAAAGAGACCTTGCCTTCAGAGCCATAGACAACTGCCTTATATATAACAAATTTGTGTGTGTGTGTATATATATATACATGTATATATATACACACATATATAGACACACATATATATACACACATACACACACACACATATATACACACACACATATATATACACACACACATATATATAAACAAATCAATAACAACTTGAAAGGTGGAGGAAAACATGTAAGTACATTTTCACCAACATGGAATAAAAAATGTGGTACTATCTTATTCAATATTTGAAGAAACACAATTCTGAGCCCACCACCATTTCCCTTTCAGCAAAAGTTAAAACAATGTATCTTTTATTTTATATTGCAAACTTTCCAATCTCTGATGTTGTTTGAGGTGGGTGGAAGGTTGGAGTCTACTCAGGTTGCCAAGTGCTTAGAGCCCAATAGAGTAATAGAGTAAGGGAGTTGGCGGTCTCAACATTCAATAAGTAGAGTGTCACTTAATGCCTCTGTTTTGGTAAGCCTTCTTGATTTCAGATGTGCTTAATCTAGTTTTACATTGATTTGAGAGGAGTGCTCACTACCTCAAGAATGAGTAGAAGAACTTGACTGTTTCTTATACAGATTTCACAAAATATTCCTATTTCACTTTAATTCCTGTTATGTGATGTCCCTGATATTTTCAGTTTCTAATCGTATCCATGATTGTGCTTTGCAAATTTGCTTGCTTTTTAGCTTTCTGCTCTGCAAGCAGTTAATTTTCAGTTTTTTCCAAACTGTCGAGTCAATTATGGTTCATTCACCCTGTTCTAGTTTCCAAATTGTGTTGACTTCCTTTACAGACAAAAGAATCTTCTGCTGTCTTCTCTGCCATGACATTATCTTCATAGATTTTCCCTTATATATATTTTTACATTGATCAATCAATCGACCAAACAAACAAACTTTCCTGGCATGTTAGTGAAGTTTTGGAGGGAGGAGAAGTAAATATATATTCAGTAAGTGAGTATGCTTTTTTTCTAGGAATTTCCTAGAAATGATATCAAAGATAATTCATCATAGACAAAGATGTCAAATATCAAAGAAAAATTATGCCTTTAACTTGAATCAATCCCTTTGGCTAACAACGTCTCATTCAATGAGGCATCAGATTATTAATACAACAGATTTTCAAAATCAACCTTTCTAAATATTTAGCAATACCTCTTCTTCCTTTTATATGACTTTTATCCCATTTCTTCAAAATGTAGTTGCCACTCTGTGCCTAACTTCTTTCAGTTCTTCAAAGCTTAAGTGAATTCCTTATAATTTTTCTAGCACTCATCAAGTTAAACTGCTCAAACTCCAGGCCTATTCTCAGCCATTATTTTATGTATCCTTTGAACATTTGATACCTTCTGCCATGTCTCTTTGGAAGTCTTTTCTTCTTGTTTTCCACGACACTCTATTCTTAGCTCTTATCACTGCTTTTCTGCTTCTCAAAGCTCTGCAATTTGCTGTCTAGTTTTCTGCCACTTGCTTTCTAAATTAAATAAAAATCTTTGCCCCTCTAGTATCAATTAGTTTTTAGATTAAATATTAGGCCCTCTCATACCAATTTTTATACTGTAGTCTAAATTACAATCTCTAAGCAGGTTCCTTCCAAACCGTTTTCCTTACACCTTGGCTCACTACTAACTTATGCTCTAGATCACCTTATCTTGCTAAATCCAGCCTTGCAAATTTACCTGTGCGCCATTATCTGTTTTAGATCTGGTTGGTGTACAATGGCCTCAATATCATGTTTGGCAGTTGGTGCTGGCTATGAGATGTATGGATTGAGGTGAGCGGGCCATGTATTACCAGCAAGGTTGCACAGGTTTGTTTACATAGTCAGGGCCTCAGAATTCCCAGGAGCAACAAGAGAGGATATACCCAAAAGCATTAACACTTTTCAATTCTCTGCTTGTGTTGTTTGCTATTTGTCTTCCTAGTCAAAGAAAGTTAAGTGGCCAAACTTAGAGTTTACATCAGAAGAGACTAATCAAAGACCGGGATACAAGAAAGCACAAGCACACTGGAGATCATTGCAGCAACAGTCTGCACCACTGTACAGTATTTCTTCTTATGCTTAATATTGTGCCATCCTCCTAATCTCTCCACATGTGAAACTTCTATATATTTTACCTCCTCCAGAGCATGCCCTGAACTTTCCCACCCCCAGTCTTAGTTCATGACACTGGACTCTTAGAGGTTTGTTTTAAAGATGCAGTTTCCAGTGTCTCGCTTACATCTTTCAATCCATAATCTCAAAGCTAGATCTCAGAAACAGGCAACTTTGACTAGGTCCATAGAATATTCTCATGCACAATATAGTTTGAGACCAGGAAAACTTTAAAATATAATCTATGCATAATATTTTTAACAGTCTTGAGACTCAGAGATCTTTAGGCCATCTATTGATGTTCCTCAGGGAATATATAAATCTCTTAAGACTGCAAACATTGTGGATGTGGGTATAAAGATTTTTTTCAGTGTCCTTCATTTGCATCTGGCCTAGCCTGATTCATCTGTATTGCCACTCCTCAATTGGCTTCTCAGGCTCAGACATCCACCAAAGCTTACCTGTCTACAAGTTTAGAACAATGTTGTAGAGAACTCCAGTTTTATTAGATTCCTTTCCTCATGTCTTCTTTCTTGCCCTTCTCACTCTAGTACTCAATCACAAAACTGTCTTACATCTATAAAGGAATTGAAGTTGCAAAGTGCTTCTATGTGTATTAACTCATTTGATTCTCACAAACCTCTTTGTAAAGAATTAAAGTAATTATAAGTACAGACACTCCTTGACTTACGATGGGGTTACATTCTCATAAACCCATCATAAGTTGAAAATATTAAGTCAAAAATGCGTTTAATACACCTAACCCACTGAACAGCATAGCTCAGCCTAATCCACCTTAAACATGCTCACAACAATTACATTAGCCTACAGTGGGGCAAAATCATCTAACACAAAGCCTATTTTATCATAAAGTGTTGAATATAGTATATAATTTATTAAATACTGTACTGAATGTAAAAAATCTGAATGATTTTATGGGTACTTGAAGTACAATTTCCACTGAATGCATATTGCTTTTGCATCATGGTAAAGTCAAAGATTCTTAAGTAGAACTGCTGTAATTTGTGGAATATCTGCATTCTATTTTATAAAGCAAGAAACTTAAAGCTTTGTAACCGGTTGGTAATAGGTTCAAAAAGAACTCAAGTCTCTTGACTTGGTTAGCACATGACTGCTAAACCCTGTGGTCTGACTTGAGTCTTTAAAATTTGCACCTATCTCAAAAGATTTTATTTTTCAAATGCAGGAAAACACTGGGAGAAATTAAAATTACAACATTAACGTTTAGCTTTTTGTTCTAAATTTGAGATAGTCCACTTTGAGAAATCTATGCTGAAATTTATAATTTACTGTGAAGGATAGTTGATAACAGAAGTTTCAAAGCAAAGAAATTGCTGCACAGAAAAAAATGCATTAAAACTTATGATACTAAACGTTTGGAAAGGGCTGGGTGTTTCTGAGATTTGAAAGTGTCTCTCTTCTGGCACTACTCCTGTTCTGTTTACAAAGGAAAGAAGAAAATAATTGCCAACAAGTGGAATTTGCTGGACCGTATCCAAAAGCATATGAAGCATGCTACGAATCTACATTAACTATACAAGCAATTCAAAAGGATAGTTTTTTACCCAGAGGGCTGTATGTTAGGCTGCAAGTAAAGCTTAGTCGAGCAGGCAGCAAGTGGATTTGTTGGTCTCTCGTTAGCACAACTACACTCTTCTTCCTGTCTTGGGATAACTATATGTGCAATTTCACTGGAAAACATGTTTCTATAAACATAAAAAAAGATATAGATTGGCATTTCTTGGGCTGTTTACAGCTAGGAATTATATATTTGACAAATGAAAAATCACAAAAAGTCAGGTAGAAGGATAGGCACCTGGTAGCTCTACTCAAACACTCCAATATCACCTAGAAAGAAAAAAACTTGAGCATTAGTGCTAAAGAAGTTTCAATATGCACTGATTTGTCTATGGAACTGTGATGTTAAATCTGTGTGATCTTAGAAATAACACCTGGATCTTAACATCAATAAATATTTCCTGAATTCTTGAGAAATAAATAGGTAAGGTAGAGACAAAATTTACATCGTATAGTAATTAAATAAGGGGGTCAATGATGTCTTGAATTTTACTCTAGGGCATGCCACCAGTGGTGACTTTTATGTGCAGAAGACTGGCACACAGGCTATATCTGATCCAGAAAGGCATTCTATTTTCACTGTGTTCAGGAATTTTCCTTTTAAAAACAGTAATTCTGGCAATCTGGGGCCTCTATTTCCTCTATGGTGAAGAATGAGTGCTTCAGTTTGCTGGAATTCCTCACCCAGCCTGCTTCTCTCATTTAAGTCTGTCAAGTCCCTATGTCTTATTCATACTTTTTTATACTTGACTTAAGATAGTTAGAGATCCAAGTGCCCTAGCACTTTTTTTTCTCTCACCCATCTAACCTAGTTAGTAAAAGGTTTAAAGTAAAAGTTAGTAAAGGTTTAGATAAAAGAAAGATTTATTTGAAAATAAGAATGTGCATGTATAATGATCAAGTTACAAGATATCCATCATTATGTTGGAAATTAAAGCAAAAACTGGACAAAAACTTACAAAAGAGTGGTTAAATACAATATGAGGTATCCGTAAAATAAAATAGAACACAGCCTTAAAATGATTTTTTCAAAGGAACATTTGCTGATAGGAAAAGTTATTCTTGAAATGCTGTTGGATGAAAGGCTACCGAGAACATGTGGGGTTTTGATAGTCCACTGGAGCCAACTCATACTCACACATAGGAACTAGTTGTGCACATCTCGCCTCCCTTCTTCAGTGACTTTACATTGACAGCTTTAAATCAGCTGTGGTGCGTGTATTTACACCACAGAAATTGCCAAATGCTTCAAAGAGGGCTTTGTTTTACTTTTTTTTCTGGAGAGTTTGTCATTAAACATTTACTAGTACACCACTGAGCATTGTCATATGTGTGTGTGTGTGTGTGTGTGTATATATATTTATATATATTTTGTATCTACATATACACACACACATATAACATATATATGTGTATTTTTTAAAAGTTAGGAAGATACATATGAACACAAGAAAAGGGTGAAGGCAGAACACCCTTCTCTAAAATATTAATAGTAGTTGTTTGTAAGGGTGGAGTTATGTTCTCTTCTTCTGCTCTTTGCTTGTCTTTCCTAGGTTTTCTTCAACAAATGCATGTCTTGGGTAATTTTGTAAAGTAATGCAACATGTTTAAATAACAAGTACTCCTTTTATAACAAACTTATTAAAAGGCAACTATTTACCCAGTAGTTATTTCTACATTTATAAATTTGTCGATTTCTAACATATCCTTGAAAATGCCTAAGATTTATCTAGGAATTAAAAATCACAATCCACTTTCACCTATTGCTCTGAAAATTTTCAGTAACACCTAAAGTTCAATGGATCAGCTGGAAAGAGGGAAAAGCTACGGAGGATAAAGAGAACATTCTTCTCTCAACATTGTTCAGGGCTCTGAAAGAGTCTGGTTTTGGAAAAAAAAGCCTGGTTCTAACAATCAGAATGGTTTTAGATAACCTGGAAGTGCTGGAATTGGCCTGGTTTAAAAGTTTTTGGAATGTATCAGACCAGCAACACCAGCACTACCAGGTGGGCAAAGGTAGTCAGGAGAGAACAGGCATAAACATTTGCATTATTTTAGTACAGGTTGTGATAGCTTCCAGCTTGATTACTTCTGCCATCAGTATAGAGTTGGAGTCTAGTATGTCCTCTGCTAACTCAGAGTATGTTGTATGTTAACTATATGCCCAAGTTCCTATATCTAAATGCAAATTTGTTAGAGTTTTCCTTATATAGGTTTCTTCTTCTTCTTCTTCTTCTTCCTCTTCTTCTTCTTCTTCTTCTTCTTCTTCTTCTTCTTCTTCTTCTTCCTCTTCTTCTTCTTCTTCCTCTTCTTCTTCTTTTTTTTTGAGACAGAGTTTTATCTTGTTGCCTAGGCTGGAGTGCAATGGCACCATCTCAGCTCATCGCAGCCTCTGCCTCCCGAGTAGCTGGGCTTACAGGCATGCGCCACCATGCCCGGCTAATTTTGTGTTTTTAGTAGTAACGGGGTTTCTCCATGTTGGTTAGGCTGGTCTCGAACTCCTGACCTGAGGTGATCCACCTGCCTCGGCCTCCCAAAGTGCTGGGATTACAGCCATGAGCTACCGTGCCTGGCCACATATTTCTTAAATACAAATATATTGGGGCATGGAAAAAATGATCACAGATTCCCTGAAAACCTTTTAAAAATGCCTTTAAAGTAATATATCCAGTTAAAAATTTTCAAAAGTTTTGTGTGCTAATGTGTGTGTGTGTGTGTCTCTGTGTGTAAATCTTTATTGCTAGACGTATGTAAAAGTAGAGACAAATTGGAAGTAGTTTTAAGCAAGGAGAAAAACATGACATCTTTATTTAGAATCTTGATACCATAAGCCTTTTTACCCTGTTGGGTAAGAACTCTTACATTTTTGAATTTTTACTTTCACTAGTCTAAATTCAACCTTCAGAGAATTAGCCTTAAATTTGTATCCCTGAAATGCTCTCTAGTGGCTGGCATGGGAGTTCACAGTCCTGTGAACTAGTGGTTATTAAATAACCTCAGGGAAGTCTTGTTTGTTTGCTTGGTTTTTACTGTTTGGCTAAAATTTCTTATAGAAATTACTTTATCTTTCTGTATTCCCTATTTGGTTTTCATTGACTGTGTTGCTTTTTGCCTCTTGTCATAATTATCCGTAATGTTGAGTCAATTTTGAAAGTAAGCTCAGCTTTGCCCTAGAGGTGGCAGAATTTCTGTGGTGGGTAAGTGAAATGATTGCTCCATATAACTTTATAAAGTGTAAAGACCTCTGAGATGAAAGGAGCTATATAAATGTAAGGCTGTCATTTTAAATTGCCATTACCGTTTGAAATTCTCAAGAGAAGCATTACTGAAATCTGGCGTATGCACCATATTAGATTGCTTAATATCATTAAAGCATGTGCAGCAAATGAAAATACCAATTTCCTCTCATATGTAGCTCATGTTTAAGGCTGCATATCTAAAGCTAGCATGTTTCGCAGATCATTCTGGCATTTTAACACTCACTGAAGGGAGCAGGAGCTAACAAAATGTGAAGACAATGATGTTTCTCTTGCCTGGTGATTGCTTGTTTGTGGACGTTTGCATGTGAAGACAGAAACAGATTTGAAACACTAAATGAAAGGAGACATATACCAGAGAAGGTTTGATATGACCAGCAGAGAAGCATGGACAGAAACATATAAAGGATATCACTATATGATTTATGTTTAGTTTTGGCAATAAGGAACCCAAAAACATACATTTACAACAGCAGGAAAACATTGAAAGAACAGAAAAATTACTGACAGTGAAAATGACCTGCCCTCTAATGTGAGACCAGCTGTTCTTGTCTCCGTTTGCAAGTTTGTTTTAGGAAAGGCGAATGCTCCATATTATTGGAACCATGAACAACCTAGCAAGACTGAAATGCCAAGAAATAAGCAAGTGAGAGCGAGGCATCAGTGGCAAATTGGAATCTAAGGCCTTTTGTGCTTGTTAAATGGTGGAATGATTATAATTGGAAAAAGTGATGTGCATTAGTTCTGAGTGAATGTACAAGAAATGACAAGCGTGTAACTTAATGATTACTTCACAACATTCAGGACTGCCTTCTAGTCTCGCACCGAAGAGTTCAGCCCTACAGCAGAGAAAGCCACATGCTTTCTCCTCCTATTCATGAGTGTTCTCCACAGGTCACATGGAAATAACCCTGAAGTGATAAGTCTTGGTTTAGGAAGTCTGTTGCTTAAACTGGTGTAAGTCATTGTGACAAAGAATGGTGGGATATATTTTTCTTTTCCTTGCAAACCATTACAATCGCTGGCAAGCAAATGGGTAGGACCTTGTTTTAAAGGAAATAGTATATGTTTACTCTCCCAGGGGAAGGAGGGATATAAAAAAAGTTTTCTGAGAATCAAATCTAATATTCAGATGAGTGAGAGTGCATCATCTTTCTCTTCTCTTCACACTATGTCTGCACAGTATGATTTCATAATAGCTTCAGAAATACATTTTTACTTTTTCTGAATCAGAAAATCTGGACTGACTGGAAACATTCATTTGATGAAATAACTCATCAAATGTGGGGATCCTTCGGCTCTTACTACTGTAAACTTTTTAAAAAGTAATTTTGCAGAGATTGTCGGTAGGAAGGGAGGCTGACTGCAAAGAAGCAGGAAAGGGATTGAGGGGGTGATGATGAAACCTTTCTGTATCATAAGTGTGGTGGTGGCTACACAACACTTCATGTGTTCATTAAAATCATGGAACTGAATACCATAAAGAGTGGATTTTACTGTATGACAGTTAAAAATAAAAAGGTGAAAAAATAATTTTCAAAATATCTTTACATTGAGAAACATTCTTGCAATTTGTACAGCCTGAAGCACAAATAATAACATAAATGTTAATAATAGAGTCAATCAAATTATTCACTTTGATTTTTATATGAAAGTATTAACATGCAGCTTCTGTTTCATTTTGTCTTGAAGACTGGTTCTGAAATTTGCATGTTAGTAAGCTTGCCTCAATGACATTTTCCTAGAACCCAAACAAAGTCTACTGGTAGTTATAAACACAGCTTAGAAACTGGGATAAATTTGAGAAAAACATTACTTAAGAGAGGAAAATATTATATAACTGACAGATGTATACAATTATTTCACATGTCATGTGAAGGTTGTAACTTAATGATTACTTCATTAGTAATCATTATTTAGGTTAAAGGTTATTTAAGAGTTGTACTTAGAGCTTGTGTACGTTACAGGTACCTCACAAATACTTACATTGAAGTACCTTCATTTGTCACTAGATGGTGTGTGTTGTGACACAGTAAAATCAGGAATGCTTCATTGAGGCCTACTTTGGATCTAGGCTAGTAAGGAAACCTAAACTAAAACCCAGGAAAGTCATAGTCATATTGTACTCTCCTTAATTAAAGTTATATATTATACCTATATATTTTTACAAACACATCTACAATGACCTATCATCTCTAAAATATTTTGCAAACATTTTGGAAAGATGTTCTCTTTTATTACTTTGAAAGGCTCAATAATGTTCTACGTAGCAAAGTTTCACAAGAAAGTTCTTTATTATCTATTTTTTTTGGAATGTAATCTTCATTTAGATATATGATTTACTGCAGAAGGGTTTAATAAGAGAGCTTTTTTTTTAAACATCTATTAGTAGGATGGAGCAAAGGTAGTTATAATGAAGAATATATTATCAAGACCACCGTGCAGGTAATATCCTGCATATTGAGTCTAATCACCGATTTAAGTTAAAGTAAGAGTTGTTAGGAATATAGAGAATTGCATTCTAATGATTAGCGATGAGAATCACCTAGATAATGAAATTAGTATTGAGAAACATATTTTTAGGCAGAATGATTATCCTGGGAGATTGATTAAAAGGATAATTGAAGAACAATGTAACCTTTTTCATAGTTATCAGATTGAACTTGTTTAAGGTAATTTATCATAATAGTGTAGCTATGCCAAATCACAAAAGGACTGACCACTGTTGGAAAAGATGTTTATTATATACTAGTCCAGATAAGTTGTCATACCAATGAAATATCTCCAATAAAAAGGTGGAGGATAATAAGTGTAGCTGAACAATATCTCAAACTATCTCAATAACTTTCTAGAAGCAGCTGAAATGTAAAAGTAGTTTACAATGTATAAAAAGAGGGTTGCTAACAAGGAATCACAATTTAATGTCTCGGTCTTTTAGTAACAACAGAAGAAGCTGCTGGTTCAATCTTCTTGGACTATTAACAAGGACTGCATGATAATAATTTCCTTCTTTGCATATAAAACAAAAATCAGGTTCTCACTTTTCATCAGTTATATAAATGGGTTGAGAGAGGAATTAATTAACTAATTAAAACTGGAACATAACAAATGGCAAGGTTTCCTTTGCAAACATTTGCATTGGCTTTATACCTGTTCTCACCAAGCTTCTTGCCACTTTTAATTTCAGATAATGAAATTGCTATAATTTCTGTGTTTCTTTTTACATTTCTGGTTTTGAAATTAACATATTGTGAAATTGACATTTTTCTTTAAATTAATATTTTTTTAAAACTTTTGAGTTCAAGGATACATGTGCAGCATGTGCAGTTTTGTTACACAGGTAAATGTGTCATGGGGGTTGGATTTTATCACCCAGGAGTTAGAGAATTTATTAGGGAGAAATGGGTTACACTATTACAAGGAGAAGTCCCACAATAGGCCATCTGCAACCTGGGGAAAGGGCGAAGCCAGTCATGACTCAGCCCAAGTCTGACAGCCTCAAAATCAGGAAAGCTGATAGTGCAGCTTTCTGTCTGTGGCAAAGGCCTAATAATCCCCAGTAAATTGATGTTGTAAGTCCCAGTGTCCAAAGACTGAAGAAGAGCCTGGAGTCTGAGGTCCAACGGCCCATATGGGAAATGGTATTTTTCCCATTCCATGTTTTCTAGTCAAGAGGTTTGAATGAATATAGGTATGTTTCTTTACATTTTGCCAATCTCTCTGGAGATGTCCTGTAGAGCAAGGGTCCCCAACCCCCAGGCCGCAGACCGATATGGGTCCATGGCCTGTTAGGAACCAGGCTGCACAGCGGGAGGTGAGCCCGGAGCCAGCAAGCATTATCACCTGAGTTCTGCCTGTGTCAGCCCTGTGGCAGTGTTAGATTCTCAGAAGAGTGCAAACCCTATTGTGAACTGTGCATGCGAGGGATTTAGGTTGCACAGTCTCTACGAGAATCTAACTAACTCCTGATGATCCAAGTTGGAACAGTTTTATCCTGAAGCCATCCACTCCCCGAACCCCCCATCCATGGAAAAATTGTCTTCCATGAAACGTGTACCTTGTGCCAAAAAGGTAGAGGACCACTTCTCTACAGATAACCTCCTATCCAGCTACGATTAATTAGACAAGGTGTGGGCTCCTGACACAGGGCCATCATGTAACCTTACTCCTTAGGGTAGAAGTAATTGGCTCAAAGATAAAACTCTAAAGAATGCTGGGCTATCAGAGGCTTTTGCAAGGTTTTGTTTTATGATTTTGTTCAAATAAGAATCAGGCAATATATTCAGTTCTTGTCTCCCAGTGAAACTATTTAGCCTTAGAGGACTGGGCATGTCCTCTCATATATGGAAGAAATAGTACAATAGGAGGAAAAAGAAAGTCAAGGAATGTGTATTGGGAGCAAAAGTTTCCTAATACCACTGGTCCCTATGTGTTGGCTGCTACCTGTTGGTTTAAATGTGTAAACTCATATGTCTCCCTTTTGCATAGGTAAATTTTCTTTGGCTTTCAGTCACTTGCATCAAAAAGGAATACAAATAATACTTAGAATCTTGCTTTGTGTTGTTTCTGAGATAGCCAGAAGCTCTCTATAAAATGATGCAGTGAAAGAGTAACAAATGACTGATAGGAGTACAACTACACTTATTGTAAATATTTATCTTTTATGCTTTCATTTTATTGTATTGCACATACAATACAGTATTATTATTTCACATGATATATATTATATTTTGCCTGTTTCTGTAAAGCCTTAAGTTTATATTCTTAATATTTATTAAGCACATAAGCTCCAAGAAGGTAAAACATGAAAATGTTAAAATTACTCTGTATAGTGGCTACTTCATACTCTTAAGGATGTTTATCGTTTGAGAAAACATTGTGGAGAACAGCAAAGTTTCAATTCTTAGTCTAACAAATATTTGTTAGGTATCTACTCTGTGCCAGACAGGTGTTAAGCAAAACATAAAAGATTATTGCATTAGGGAAATTATACGCATGTTCTGTGAGACAATAAATGAGTAAGCAATAAATAAACTAGATTATTTCAAATGTTACTATGTGCTATGAAGGCCAGATATGACAGAGACCTAATGTGACAGAGAGTAATGGAAATGGAAGAGTTTTGGACTGGAAAGTGAGGAAAGGCTTCTTTGAGGAGGAGAAAGGCAGGCAGACAATAGAATGGTGAGAAGGAGCTAGTCTTTGGAAGAGCATTCCAGATCCCAAAGCTGTAATGAACTTGATGTTTCGGGGAAACAGAAAGCTAGAAAGGCTGAATTACACTAAAGGAGGAGGAGTGAGATACAATTTAATAATACTATAGCTAGTCCCTGGACTAATAGAGGGAGAAACTAAGAAGAAATTTGAGATATAGGAATGCCCCTGAGCAATCCTAAAAAGATTCTTTGATCAAATGAATCTGAGACCGATAGAGAATAGAAAAAAATTGTTCTTAGTTATGTGTTTTCATCTTCCTATAGTTGGGATTGTCTTCCAATTATAAAATTAGCAGCTCTTTGTCAAAAGCTTTATCTGCTTGAAACATTTTATAAACACCTCCCAGTGTTCTTTACATCACCTAAATTGCCCTAAAATATCCTCAACATCATGTAAAACATGATGTTATTCTGTACTTCTTTGCCACAACTTGCTGGAGTCCTGACAGAGACAGAGTCCTAAACTCTAAGAATGTCAATGTGGGAAGGAAGCTTGATCGGCTGACCTTGTGTTTGTCAATGAGGGGATGCATCAGAATCCCTTATGGAACCTTTTAAGATGATGCAACCGAGCTCCACTTTCTAAGACTCTGATTCAGACAACCTAGGCATTAGATCTAGTAGTGTATATGGCAGTAGAGAGTTTTAAAGCTAGAAGTGTTACACATTCCTAATTGAGAGATTCATTTTACAGTAATAAAAAGAGCAACCAGAGTTAGAACCAGAACCTTCACCTCCTGATTTTGAAGTTTTCATCACTTTGCCCCCAAATTGTACATTTTATTCTTCCTAACATAGCCTGTATTGAATAGGTACAAAAAACGGACTTATGGCCCAAAGATTCCCACTTTAATTCTCTTTAACATCTTTGGATCATGCAATTGTAGAGTTAGAAATCTTTGCAACATCAGTTATCAGTGCAGGAAGGCAAAGAGAAGAAAGGAAGAAAAAGGACTTGAGTCATCCAAATAGATGAAATTAATTCCTGGCATTAAAAACCATGCAGGTTTCCCTTAGGCCTACTTTAGGCGTTTGATCACTTTTGTAACTTTTCATAATGACCCAGTGTAGAGGAAAACAAGACATATATTTGACTAGTAGGGAAATATTTGTGGGTTGAGGAAGTGGAGAAGAAATGGTGTTTACCCTTCAACAAAACCTAATTGTAATTATGCTTATTAGTTAATGTGCATAATGCCATTCTTCCTTTACCTAGGCAGGGACTAAATATTAATTTTTTTCTGAATGAATAATTCTCACCTTGTGTCTGAATATTTAAAGTGACTTAAAATATAGAGGGTTTTCTATGCTGGACCAAATTTCCTAGTCTCTTTTTGGCTGTCAGTTGTCCCTGCCTCTGAGAAATGAAGTATAAAAGCAGCTAAGAGTCTGCTCATTCCTCTGAAGCCAGAGGTAGAAGCTATTTGGAAGACATTTTGTTTCATCTCTTTTTAAACTTCTTTAAAAATATTTCTGGAGAGGGTAGCTAATAATAAGATAGGTAGGTGGACGCCAGGGAGTTAACTAAAATGTTCAGAATAGCACTGAGTACAATCACATTTAAAAATAGAGAGAACAAGCCAGGAACAAAACCCCACTAACTCAGTGTATCTAGTTCAGATGTGGCTAATGTCCCTATTTAGCATCTTCAAGTTGCTCACATTTTCCTCACCAAACTAAGAATGCGCCTCTAGCACTGTGGAGCCTGCCAAGCCCAAGGACATGGGAATGTGAATTATCAAACAAGCTGGGGATGAAAGGTGCTGAAATCATCTTTTTAGAATATTGCCAAAAAGCAGCTTGAGTTTTTAGGGTGCTAATTGCTGAAATATGTTTTAACTTCCGAATTCATTCTAAGCTTGTGACCCACTAACCAAAAAGTAAGAAGGAGGTTGTAAAAAAAAAAAAATTTTTTTAAAGCACAGCAATAAGAGGGAGCAGGGTAAGGAAGGCCTCCTGGAAAGCCACATTATACCAAAAGAAGTGTGTTTTATATGTGCCATATGGCTATACAATTATATTTGACCACCACAGTAATTCAGTCCTTTACTGATTTTCTCAGTCTATGTCTTTTCTGAACAGGGATTGGTTAGCCATGATCTTGAAAGTGAGGCAATTTGATAGCCAATTTGAATTCATTGTTCTTCTTATTGCTGTATCTCTTATTTAACTTTTCTCAAAAGTTATATATGCCTGTTACCTCATTTCAACCTCACAATAATTTATTAGAGCAAATAAATGTTTCTATGCTTTTCTGCAGATGAAACTGAGGCACACAGAGCTGGAATAAGTTGCCTTAAAAGTAATCTCTCTCGTTAGGGGCAGAAGCTGAGCTGAACTGGAATCTCTTGCCTCATGGTGAGACTATTGCAATCCATCCACTGTCACTATCCTTAAAAGCTTCCAGGAATATATTACAAGAAAACTTGGAGAAGTTTATTTTGATTTTTGAAAGAAAGCTCCAGCTAAATGATATTTCTGAAGTCGTTTATTAGCCAGCTCTGTGAGAAAGGAGCAGGACCTGATAAGGGTCCCTTTCAGGATTATGAATTTAATATCATGGAGGGATTCGCAGGATGAAATTATCCAGATTCACTGCAGACACATGCAGGCAGTCACTAAATATATGAATTAATGCTCAGCTCTGGATTGAGTAAATATAAATCCAAGTGTTACTAGTCAAATATACCTCAATGCCTTATTTCTGTTTAATTTATTGGAGAAGTATCATTTTAAATGTGACATTTCCTCATAACACTTTCTAAAAATGACTTCTGAGGCATTTTCACACACAAGATATGATACTGGAACTTCACTTTGAAAAACACTCTTTCTAAAGCAAAACTTTAGAATTGATTAGTTAAAATAATATATAAAATGATGGAACTAACTCCCAATTACCAATAGTGATTAACTTTGTATTTTTGTAAGATCTGTGTTTAAATTGTATTCCAAAGATAGAGACTCTGTTATTTAGCTTAAAAAAAAAAAAAAAAGTAGGAAAAATAGCTGGTTGAGAGATCTCTATATGTTCACACTTTGATCCACCCTTTCTGCTTCCAATACATAATACCAGGTAAAATTTGAAAGAAGACCAAAATATATATCTGTGCTTTAAAAGAAGACAAACACGATCGGGCGCGGTGGCTCACGCCTGTAATCCCAGCACTTCGGAGGCCGAGGCGAGGGGATCATGAGGTCAGGAGATTGAGACCATCTTGGCTAACACGATGAAACCCCATCTCTACTAAAAATACAAAAATTAGCCGGGCATGGTAGTGCATGCCTGTAATCCCAGCTACTCATGAGACTGAGGCAGGAGAATCGCTTGAACCCGGGAGGCGGAGATTGCGGTGAGCCGACATCGCGTCACTGCACTCCAGCCTGGGCAACAAGAGCGAAAACTCTGCCTCAAAAAAAAAAAAAAAAAAAAAAAAGGGAGACAGACACTTCTTGGAGACAGTGGAACAGAAGTGCAAACTGGTGAGTGGAACTGAGGCCTGTTGAACCTAGGAGTTCAGGTACAGGGGAATACGGTGGGTTAAAAGCGTTTCATCTGGGGCAATAACAGGGCATGGGAAGTGAATTCACTGCTTCAAGCCAGGAGCTTAGGCAGGAGCTCCACTGCCCCATTCGTAAAATGAGGCTAAAAAGAAAAAATGTATATATAGAAAAGAAACCGTTGCTACATACTTCCTGAGGACACAGGAGGGCACAAATAGAGCCCCAAGATCAGGAATGAGCAAACCTGTGTACCTTCTCCTTGGACACACCTACCATGTCATTAATATCTCCACCGACCAGGTGCATGCAAGGATCATTGAAAGACTTAGTTCCAGATCAGAAATCCAAGGAATTATGCGGGGTCCATCCTAAAAACAATTAGAAAGGTAAATGAGGATGGGTGCATAAGAAGCTTAAAGAAGAAAACAAAGTTAACAAAAGAGTTTCAACGCAAAATCAGTTGGAAAACAAACATCTCAAACATATAAAAACATCTAAGTTTAAAGGAGATTTTAAAAATGCTAAAGTATTTGATCAGAAACTCTGAAACCTTACTACATAATGTATCATCCTTGGACTAGAAACATTAACATCACCAGTGAGTTTGTCAGAAATGCAGAATCTCAGGCCTCAGCCCAGACTTACTCAAAGTCCACATTTTAACATAACGACCAGGCAACTCATATGTACATCAGTGTTGGAAAAATGCTGCTAGAGAAGATAATATATTTGTTAAATTGTCTGACAAATACTTTAACATAAATATCACTACATTTCTCTGAGAGATGAAGGAAACAAGTTTCACTTAAAAAAGAGCAAGTAACTAAGAAACAAAAAGAGGCAAGCATGATATAGTAGCTGGTGGATAAAAAGAACCAACTGAGTCTTGAAAGTCAGAACTGACCGGGCGTGGTGGCTCAAGCCTGTAATCCCAGCACTTTGGGAGGCCGAGACGGGTGGATCACAAGGTCAGGAGATCAAGACCATCCTGGCTAACACGGTGAAACCCCATCTCTACTAAAAAATACAAAAAAACTAGCCGGGTGAGGTGGCGGGCGCCTGTGGTCCCAGCTACTCGGGAGGCTGAGGCAGGAGAATGGCGTAAACCTGGGAGAAGGAGCTTGCAGTGACCCGAGATCCGGCCACTGCACTCCAGCCTGGGCGACAGAGCGAGACTCCGTCTAAAAAAAAAAAAAAAAAAAAAAAAAAAAGTCAGAATTATAGTCTCTGGGGGAAAAAATCAATAGCTTGTATGTATTGTTACTAGATATAAGTGAAAAACATTAGTGAAATTCGTGAATTAAATATTGTTATAGGGTATTTAGGCGAACATAGTCTGAGAGAGAAAGAGAGAGAAATTGAAATATACAGACTGAAAAACTCAGAAACTCCAATTTATGCTTAAAGTTCTAAATGAGACTGAAAGGAATGGTAAGAGTGTTATATTTTGAAGTTATAGATAATTTTTTAGAATAAAAAAATATATATAAGACTTCGCATTGGGAGTATATCCTGAGTACTAAGTAGAATAATTAAAATGAATCCACATTTAGAAACATTGCAGTTAATCTTCAGAACATCAATGATGATGAGCAAATATTAAAAACAATGAAGAAAAGAGAGATGACTAAATAGAAATAATAGCCTACAACATGTAAGTCATCAGCAATAGACGCAAAAGAGTAATAGCTTCCACGTGCTAAGGTAATACAACTGATGCCAGTTGGAGAGGATTTCATTATTGTCTTCAGTTTTCATTCTTTCCTCTAACCATGCCCTGGGCCATGTACCTTTCCAGTTTGTCAGTAAACAGATGGAGTATATTTCCTTGGTCCTCGACTTTAGTTACAGCTGTGTAACTTCACTTGGCCAAAAGGCTGAATTGGAAGTGACAGCATGCCACTTTGAACCCTGGGTTTTAAGAGGACTTGCTTGCTCTTATGTGTTCCTGTCATATTCATGGGATAAACATACCCAAGCTCTCCTGCTGGTCATACAAGGAAGATGAGGGACATAGGAAACACATGAAGTAGAATAGCCCCAACTAAGCCACCTGACCCTCAGATGCATGAGTTAAATAATTGGTTATTGTTGAGACTGTGTGTGTATGGTACATTGTAACAGCAAACCAATATGCCCGTTTAATTATATAATTGAAGAATATACACAAAATAATGACATTTTGCATGGCAAATAGTTTCTCAATCACACAATCATAGACCCTTACCAAAAGTACTATTGAAGTAGTGGGATGTAAAAAAAGATTTAAAAAGGAAAAGAAAGTGAAACCAAAGGGGGCAGCATGAAATACAAAAAACACTGAACATGGAGCTTTATAAAATATTGGTAAATTTAGCTTTAAAGGTAAATTATCTTTAAAGGTAAAATTAAATTATCTTTAAAGGTAAAATTAAATTCTGAAACATTAGAATAAGATTGGACTGTTGGGTGTCCAATTGTTAAAGTACGATGAAGTCTGTGTCGTACTAAGAAGGAGAGTAGACATACTGAATAATTTCAATTTTCTTGAGAATGATTAAAATTAGTATGTATGCTAAAATTTAAGAAAAAAGGAAGTGCCATGTAGTGCTTCCGAATAAACAGATCAGCAAAGAGGATTTTGAAAATTTAATGAACAAACGATGTAAAAGAAGAAAATCAAATCAAAAGTAAAGAATCAAATCAAAGAAAAAAATCATATGATAGAGATGAGTCTAAAAACTTGTAAAAACCTTCAACTAAATCTGTTCATTGTACAATTGCCAATTAACATATTCAACTCTCACTAGCTAACAGGAACATGCACAAAAATCCACAGAGATAATAATGTAACAAAACAAAAATGACTATAATAAAAGCACACTCATCACAAGCAGAATATTAAGTCAAATGATATCAAGTATTGATAAAGATTTGGAGAAATGTAGACATCTTATACATTGCTTGTAAGAGTGTTGAGTCAGCCACTTTTGAGACCAATTGAAATTATCTAGTAACATTGCTGATTCAGCAATTCCATGTCTCAGACTATACCAAAGAGCAATTGTAGTGCATTTGTACAAGAGAACATTTAAAGCATGTTTGTTACAGCATTGTTAATAAAAGTAAAATTTGTAAGTGACTTACATATACATCAGTGGTAAAATAGGTAAGCATTTTTTCTTTTATTCATGTGATTGACTACTATTCTGAAGTTGAAATAAATGGGTCAGGTATTCATGTGATTAAAGCTCAAAAAAATGTAACGTTTAAAAAAAAGCAAATTGCAGAATAAAATACATGCACAATGAATACAACTACATAATATTTGAAAAGATGAAAGACAACACTTTATATTGTTTATTATACATATATGTGTGTGTATATATGAATGTGTGTGAATATATGCATAATAACAAATTCAAGTAAAAGACTTTGTGAAAGGAGGGGAAGGAGTTTGGGGAGGTGGTCATAAGGAGCTTCATTTGTAAATGCAGTATTTTACTTTCATAATATTTCATATTTTAGTGTTTGACCATTTCACGATTTTTAAAAAATAGTAACAAGAGCTGAGGGAAGTCAAAATGACCATTATTCTTGTATTAATTACTCGTTACTGCCAAAAGTCTAATACTGATTTTAAATAAGAAATGTATTTAAATGTCTCATATTTATTAGAAACATTCATATTTTTAGCATTTAGTGCCCAGAAGACCATATATCGGCACAGGAAATACACTGAACAAGAAAGACACAATTATTACCTCTGTAAAGCACGGTCTAGCAATATTTGAATGAAAACACATCCTTTAAAGCAGTGGTCCCCCACCTTTTCGACATCAGGGACCAGTTTCGTGGAAGACAATTTTTCCATGAACTGGGGAGGGGAGTTGAGTGAATGGTTTTGGGATGAAACAGTTCCTTGGCTCATCAGGCATTAGTTCGATTCCCATAAGGAGCCACAGCCTAGATCCCTTCACAATAGGGTTCGCGCTCCTATGAGATTCTAATGCTGCTGCTCATCTGACAGGAGGCGGAGCTCAGGCGGTAATGCTCACTCACCCACCACTCATGTCTTGCTGTGTGGCTTGGTTCCTAATAGGCCAGGGACCGGTACTGGTCTGCAGCTTAGGGAGCCCTGCTTTAAAACAGTTATTTTGAACATTTTGGGCACTACTAACATTTTGCAAAGTCGTTTATTCACGCAATAGTTATTACTGTATCCTATCATGGGTCCTTGTTTCTTGGGATACAGGTGTGAAGAGCAACAATAATGGTATTCATTGTAATAATGATAATGGTAATAATATCTAACATTTCATAAGTGCTCACTATGTGGGAAGCACTATTTAAGCCATTTACATGTGTTTGTTTAATTCTGACAATAACTATAAAAAGAAAATACTGTTATTATTATTCCCAAATAGATGTTCAATCTCATTTTTATTTCTGATAGTCAGCTTCATATATCTAAAGTTGTCTGCAACAGACATTCTCCTGAAGTGTGTGTTTGGGGGTGGGAGAAATCCTTCAACCACCTCCATACACTCTGCCTTTATTTACTCTGAAGTGCAGTGGTTGTTTTTTTTTTTTTTTTTTTTTAATTTTTAGATGAAAACATTGTAATTATACATATTTATGGGATACAATTTGATGTCTTGATACATGTATATGTTGAATGTGATCAAATCAGAGTGATCTACAGGTTAGCATCTGCATCACCTCATGCATTTTTCATTTATTTGTGGTGAGAACATTAAAAGACTTCTTTTCTAGCTATTTTGTAACATACAATACCTTACTGTTAACTATCATCACCTTACTGTGCAATAGAACACTAGAACTTATTCCTCCTATCTAAATGTAATTTCGTATCTATTGACCAACTTCTCTCCATCTTTCCCTCCCCTTTTCCCTACCTATTCTCTGGTAATCACTATTTATTTCTATGATATCAACTATTTTGTTCTTTAGATTCCACATATGAGTGAAACAATATACTATTTGTCTTTCTGTGTCTGGCTTATTTAACTTCAAATGATGTTCTACAGCTTCATCTATGTTGTCACAAATGACAGGAATTTTTTTATGGGTGAATAATATTTATTTGAATACATATACCACATTTACTTTATCCATTCATCTGTTGATGGACACTTAGGTTGATTCCATTTCTTGACTATCGTAAATAGTGCTACAATAAACATGGAAGTGAAGATATCTTTTCAACATATTGATTTCATATCCTTTGGCTATAACACAGTAGTGAGAGTCCTGGATGATATGGAAATTCTATTTTCAATTTTTTTTAGGAACCTGTTTTGTGAAAACACTCTTTTCCGTAATGACTGTGCTAATCTACCATCCCACCAACATTATGTAAGTGTTCTCTTTTCTCTGCATCCTAGCCAACAGTTGTTTTCTCTTATCTTTTTGATAATAGGCCTTTCCTACTGGAATGAGTTGGGCTCATTGTGGTTTTGAACTGCATTTTTCTCTGATAGGGATGTTGAACATGTTTATGTCTTCATTTGAGAAATGTCTGCTAAGGTCTTTGAACATTTTTAAATTGGGTTGGGTTTTTTTTTTTTTTTTTCAATTAAGTTCCTTACATATTCTGGATTTTAGCCTTTTGCCAAATGTATAGTTTGCAAATATTTTCTCTCATTCTGTAGGCTGCCACTGCACTCTATTGTTTCCTTTGCTGTGCAAAAGTTTTTTAGTTTGATGTAATTCCATGTGTGATTTTTGCTTTTGTTGCTTGTGTTTTTAAGGTCTTATTTTAGGAATCCTTGCCCAGACCAGTATCATAAACCATTTATCCTAAGTTTTCTTCTAGTAGCTCCATAGCTATGGGTTTTACATTTAAGTCTATAATCCATTTTGAGTTGATTTTTTAAATATGGTGAGAGGTAGGGGTCTAGTCATATTTTTGCATATATAGCTCTCCAATTTTCCTAGGACATGTATTGAAAAGACTGTCTCTTCCCCAATGTGTGTTCTTGGTACTTTTGTTGGAAATAGGTTGGCTAGAGGTGCATGAATTTAATTTTCAGCTATTTTATTCCATTTGTCTATGTATTTGTTTTTATGGCAAAACTACGCTGTTTTGGTTACTATAGTTTTATAGTATACTTTGAAGTCAGGTAGTGTGATGCCTCCAGCTTTGTTCTTTTTTTTTTTTTTTTAGACGGAGTCTTGCTCTGTCACCAGGCTGGAGTGCAGAGGAGCCATCTCAGCTCACTGCAAACTCTGCTTCCCGGGTTCAAGTGATTCTCCTGCCTCAGCCTCCCCAATAGCTGGGACTACAGGTGCGTGACACCACACCTGGCTAATTTTTTGTATTTTTAGTATAGACGGGGTTTCACCATGTTAGCCAGGACGGTCTTCATCTCCTAACCTTGTGATCCGCCCACCTTGGCCTTCCAAAGTGCTGGGATTAAAGGCGTGAGCCACCGCGCTCGGCCCAGCTTTGTTCTTTTTGCTCACGATTGCTTTGGCCACTCTGGGTCTTTCGTGGTTTCATATGAATTTTAGGATTTTTTTTCTATTTTTTTATTTTACGTATTGAATTCTTCAGCTTCCAAATTTCTGTTGGGTTCTTTTTTATGATACATATCTTTTTGTCGAATTTCTCATCCAAATAATGGACTGCTTTCTGATTCCACTGTATTCTTTTGTATTTTACTGAGTCTTTGTAAGATCATTATTTTTAAAAGGCCAGGCATAGTGGCTCACACCTATAATCCCAGCACTTTACGAAGCCCAAACAGGTGGATCATTTGAGGCCAGAAGTTCAAGACCAGCCTGGCAATATGGTGAAACCCTGTCTCTGCTAAAAACGACAAAAATTAGCGTGGTGTGGTGGCACCTACCTGTAATCCCAGCTACTCGGGTGGCCTGGGAGGCTGAGGCACGAGAATCCCTTGAACCTCAGAGGTTGCAGTGAGCCAAGATCGCACCACTGCACTCCAGCCTCAGTGACAGAGGGAGACTCTGTCTCTAAATAAATAAATAAATACTTTATATATATATATTCCCTTTCAGAAACGTTGTAATTATTGTTTTCTTTGGAGTCTGTTACTTGAGAATTATTGTATTTTTTGTGAGAATCATATTTCCTTGCTTTTCATGTTTCTTGCGTCCCTTCATCGATATATGTGCTTCTAGTGGAACGGTTGCATTTTCCTATTTTATGGAGTAGCTTTTGTAAGAAGAAACTGTTTCCTGTAGATGGGTCCTAGGCTGTTGATTGACTGTTTCCTGTAGACCGGTCCTAGGCTGTTGGTTGGGCATGGTACTGACTTTGGTTCTGAATGGACAGCAGCTTGGTCTCTGGACAGTCTCTTCAGCTGCAATGCTAGCCAGTGATGTGTGCAATCGCCTAGCGGCCTGGGCTAGGGGACTATGCAACTAAGATAGTGCAGTTTTGCTGGGGGGCAGGCACCAAGCCAGTTGTTGTCAGGCGGCATGTGAGTGGGCTTGGTGGGCCCATGGGCAGTGGGCTCTCGGGGAGTAGGGTTCCTGCCAGTTTAGTTGTTGAGCCAATGTGGGCAGGGCTCCCGGCTGGCTGTTTGGCAGCTTTCCCCTTATGCAGGTCTACTTGTTTCCTGGGGATGAGAAGCACCACGGGAGTTCAAATACTGGAATCCCACGTTCTGATTGTTCTATGCTCCAGGCAGCCAGGGTGGTGGGGCTGTAGAATGTGGCTGAACGACGGCAGGGCCTCAGGATAGCGAGAGGCTACAGCTGCCGGCCCCATCGCAGGGGCGCAGTCAATGGGGCCAGTTTCAAGATGGCGCCAAGTCGAAGCGGCCTCAGTCGCGGGAGTGCAGGAACCACAACACGGGCTCTTGCTCTAGGTCAGTGCATCTGCGTGAACTCCGGACAACCTTCAAACTCGATTCAGGCCCTGTGAGGACCCAGGGACTCTCTTGAACAAGTACGACTGGTGCCTGTGGTGGCAATGGGGACCGCTAGGGCCTTCGGTTTATCTTTCCTCCAAAAAGTGACCCCCTGGCTCCGAGTCGACCCAGCGGATGCCTGGCGTTCTCTCTGTGGTACTGTTCTGGGCTTCCATGCTCCTCAGGGATTTCGTCATTCCCCTGGTTCTCTCCCGCGTACTTCCTCAGTCACTGCAGTCAAAATATACTAGTTTATTTGTTGTTTGGGTCCATTTTTTGTGGAGGAGGAGGAGTGCCAGGAATTCTAGTTGGCCGTCTTGCTGACTCTGTGTGTGTGTGTGTGTGTGTGTGTGTGTTTGTGTGTGTGTGTGTTTTCTTCATTCCAGCAGATCTTTCTTCTTTTACTGAGCAGCAAGATCAAAGGAGCTCAGAAAGTATTCATACCTAAATACATCTTTTATTTTTCTATATGTGCACCAGAGGCCTGTGGAAATATCATTATTTCCGTTTATTTCAGTTATACCCTGAAGCTATGGCTAGGGCATGGTACAACACAGTACCTTTAGAGTACAGTGCGGAACTGCCTTATTATTGCAGCTAGAAAAGTTTTCTTCTTTCAAAATATGGCTATAAAGTCATCTTAGGGAGATAAGTAGATTTTATTATTTCATATAACAAGATAGCAAAATGTAAACAATAGTTGTCTTTATTTTGATGGAGGCCTAGGAATAGGTGGTATCCATACCTCCATTTCAAAACAAAATGCTAGATCCCTAAGCAAGATCTCCCAAAGAGAGGTTCTGAGCAAGTATTGCTGCTGTTAACTGAACCCCCGCTTCCAGGCTTTAAACAATATTAGATAAGTTGGAAGAATAAGGTTGTAAATTGGAGAAAAGGTGCTTTGAAGAAAGTTGTGTACATTCCTCTTAACCCTTTCATCATAGTGGAAGAGAGGGGAGCCTCCCTTTCAGCTTAAGCTAAGTGAGAAGGGTTTCAAGACCACTCTTTGGAAAGATTAACTAGTGTTTCATTCAGAATCTACTCCTGAAAAACTTTTATAAAGATGAGAGACTGAGTTGTCTGGTTTCTCTAATGGTAGAACAAGGAGTAGTAGCAGCTCCAATGGGAATATCTGAAATAAATGGATGAGTTAGTGTTTTCCACGGGTGCAGGTGGGCATCAAATGGGAGAGAGACAGTTTGGACACAATTCAAAAAGACTCTTCCCAGTGTGGCACTGGGTGAGACCCCGAGAGAAGAGAGTTTGTGTAGAATAGACCATAAGAAACTGGGAACTGGTAGGGGGTAGTAAGCTGGACACATTTTTTTTTTTTTTTTTTTTTTTGCCTGAATTAAAGGAATGAAATATAATAGTTCAGAAGTCTCCAGAACCGAAGGATCCCCCGAAGAATTTGTGAATACACACACACACACAAAAAGGAAATGACTCAAATTTAAAACCTCTGCTCTCCCAGATGAAACTGACACCAAATTACCTAGTTTCCAATCATGGGTGATCTTTGCTGTCCTTTACCACTCTCCCTTCCCTCCACTTTCAACACTGAAGGGGCCGGAGCTGTTCACTGTGGAAGAGGAAGAAGAGAGTGAGGTGTGGGGCGGAATACAGAAAGCTCCAAGCTTTCTGCCCTTGGTAGACCCTCAATCAGGCCTGAGGAGAAGATTTAATTGAAAATGAACTTCAAAGTGTTGACTGTTGAAAGCACAGGACATTTTCATTTCTGAACTAAGGCTATTTTTTGTGGTTTAAAGATGTTTATGATATGAAAGTGATCATAAAATAAAAGTCATGAGATCGCTGCTGGCTTTCACCCAGGAACAGGGAGGAACAAGCCCATAGAGAAAGCTTGAGTAAGCAGTGGGCAGGGATTGGCAATGGGAGGAGATAAAAAGTATGTGTTTCCTTATCTACTTTTGAGTCTTGCTTGTTCAGTCAACTGACTGCTTAATATCTTTGACGGGGTAGTTTGAAAGGAGAGGTGAGCAAAGTTTCAGGAGTAGTGCAGATCTCTGGCGTCGTCTATAGAGAGGAAGCAGCTCTACAGAAGATAGCAGCAGAAAGCCTGAGGAATTTTTTAAGAACAGAGGTGTCAAGGCCGGGCGCGGTGGCTCAAGCCTGTAATCCCAGCACTTTGGGAGGCCGAGATGGGCGGATCACGAGGTCAGGAGATCGAGACCATCCTGGCTAACACGGTGAAACCCCGTCTCTACTAAGAAATACAAAAAATAGCCGGGCGAGGTGGCAGCGCCTGTAGTCCCAGCTACTCGGGAGGCTGAGGCCGGAGAATGGCGTGAACCCGGGAGGCGGAGCTTGCAGTGAGCTGAGATCCGGCCACTGCACTCCAGCCTGGGCGACAGCGCGAGACTCCGTCTCAAAAAAAAAAAAAAAAAGAACAGAGGTGTCTAGGATTCAGTTTTAAGTCTTGCCTGGTATTATACTATGCTACAAACCCCTCTATATACCCAGACATTGAGTAAAACTCTTGTCCTTCTACAGCCTCTTTTTCCCCACTGATGGGGGAATTACAGTCTGTGATACACATACCTTTGGATGAGCACAGGTGGGAAGAGAGATCAGCTGTAGGTTAGACCAAGCAACATCTCAAATACAGCAGAAACAAGAAGCAGGAGGAAAAGGTTACTGTGAAAATTAAAGACTCAGAAAATCTCTGATCTTTAAAATTATTTTATTAATGGGTACCATGTTTCCAGCATGCCTAGGATGAGAACTTGTTTGTATTTAAAAACTAAAGAAGGACTGGACTCAGAATTCTGGAAAATTTAGGCATACCCAAGTGATTGTCACCTCTATTAAATAGATACAAAATATTTTAGAACAATTATTAGTAAAGAAATAAGAGCAGATTCTATTAAGTCACTTTCTAAATAAACTAGAGGTTAATTAATGGTTGGCACATATGCCCACTTGATACTTACATTATTTAACATGTATTTGATCAGCTGGAAAGCAAATCAAGCTGAAATTATTGAGTGATAAGGTACTTACTTATTTTTTCTTATGCTTTCAATAGTGTTTTGGCTGCTGTGTAATGTTCATGAGACTCAGAGATGCTAAGTAAAGCTAGTTTTCAAGTGTCACTGTTGGCAGGTGAGAGAGTCTTTTTATAGAAACATCTGCTGAGCATTGACACTTAGACTGAAGTGTGTGTCCACATATTTGCTATAATGTGAATATGTCTTTGTTCATTCTGACTCACAGATCTTTCAGTCAACAAAAGTGCTTTACAGATGAGCAATTCAAGATTGCAAACCCCAAGGTGGTATGTAAAACATCTTTTCCCAAGGACCACTGATCATCTTACCTGAAGAAACCGGTACATCAGATGTGGCTATTTAGTTTCCAAATCTCCACAAAATGTTTATGCGTTGTCATTGTCATTCTCTTTCTCTGAGAACAATGCTTGCTGGAGACTGAATATAGCACAAAATTCATCCAGAATTTATTCCATATGTCACTAACTTTTAGGAGAATCATCTCTTTTTTTGATCTAGTATGAATATCTATAAATTATGAGAAAGCTTAATTTCTTTTTGAGGATTTTATGAAACTCTACATTGTGAGCTGACCTTGGCCACTATGTTATGGATGATGATGTTTGTTAATATATTTTTTAAACTGTAACTTCTCCACTCAGATTCTCATATGGTACTGTCTTCCATTTTTAATAATGAAAGTAGTTTCAAAATAGAAGTCTTTGAGACAATTTAGTGCCTCAGAATTTATGACTATGTCCAAATAGTCATACGATGGCAACATTTTTAATGATTTTTCTATAATTGATCAGACCAAAATGATATTTGTGAACAAACATAGTTTTACATTTTCTTCTTGACATTAGGTTCCAAATCTTAAAGGATTAAAGAGGTTGGCAAATTGCTATAATAGTGACTACTCTAGCTACAAGGCAACTTCCTGAAATATTTTTGTAAATATCAGAAAGGCTCTCAAACAACTGTAGGTTCAGTATTTTGGCTTGGGTACCTAATCCCCAAGCAACACAGGTCATCAAGGAAACAACTTGCATTTTCAGACATCATAGTAAGGAAGAAGTTATACCTGTGGCTGAGTAGTCACTTTCTTGCATTGCATGTCGAAAACTACCTCTCTTCAATTTAAAGGTGCCCTAGCCTAATTCAGCAGGTCTAAGGTCCTAATTTCTAATTTGCTAAGCAATTTATCACATATTACCTACACCCTCTTAAGTCAGATCAAGTGCTACACCAAATCACGACAATGAATTTAGACATGGGAAACTTTGTGATTAATTCAGTGGGAGGCTGTGTTGCTAAATATTGGAAATGTATCTTTAATTGGAAACATTAGATATATACTCGATTATATAATCATTTACATAATATTGGTTTAAAATTTATGTAAACAGAAACAGGGCAAAGCCTAACATGTCTTTCCTAAAAAAAAAAAAAAAAATGAAATGAAATTAAGTGCTACTTAGAATTTAGCTTCAGATAAGACATCTCCTGGGTTATACATAGAATTATTTGGGAGCTCTTAGGAATTTTGCACAAATCTTTCCAGATACGAAGATGTTCTGAAATAATAGACACCATGTCTATATTTAAGAAAGAGAGGAGTTTTCCTCTTTATCTTAGCTACGTAAGGGGACAAAAGGCAGACAGAGAGGGCATTATATCCCAAGTGTTTGCTCAGCAAGAACCACTGGAACTTGTAGATCACCACCTTGGAATCAGACAGTGTGGGTTCATATCCCTGCTCTGCCACTTGTTAATTACTTAGTTGTGATAAGCCTCAGCTTCTTCATCAATAAAATTAGGAAAGTATAATATAGTAATAATAATTGTAACTGCCCCATAAGTGTGGGGATTGATTGATTACCATCCTATTGGTGGTTATTTTTATTAAGACAAACAATGATATTTATAGTAAAGATGGTGATGATACAAACCCCTAAAGCAAAGTGTTGTACTCATCAAGCAGAAATAAAAATAAATTATGAGAAGTGGGAAATTGAATATTGTAATATGTGAGCAAACAAAGAAGGTAAACTATTAATGAGGGCTCCTAACAGTTAATTATGTGTATCTATATCTAATACTGTCTGTCGGGTAAAATACTAAGCACATAGTGCCAGAAAGAATTTTTTTAAAAGCTATTCATTCACTTCCTTAGTTAATTTTCTCTCACACAATTATCTACCTAATAATTTAAGAATAAAGTTATAATAATAGAAACTAATCAAATACCGAGAGTATAAGTTAATCCCTAAATCTCTTTGAATAAGCCATGTAGTATAGTGACATTAGGACAATCTTTGAAAATAGATTTGAATTCAAATTTCTATTTTTCCTGTTATAACTTTGCGTAAGTTACTTCTGAGTCTCACTATTCTCATTTATAAAAAGGGAAATCTAATATCCACTTTGTTGAGCTGCTATAAAGATTGGATGAAATAATGTAGCAACACTCTTAATATTGTATCCACTCATGGTAGAAATTCAATAAATGGTAGTAGTAGTTATTATTATCCCTGCTATCAATATTATTGTCATTATTATAATCAATAAATACATTACAGAAAATTAATTCTATCATTATGAGGGATAAAAGCCTAAGAATTAAAACTGTGTTTATAAACTCAGCTTATTTTAGTGGCAGTAAACATTAGTGTATCCTTTAAATGAATTTTATTGAACATATACTATGTGTCAAGTACATGATGGTAAGTAAAATGAACTTGGTGCCAGCTCTAATGTTGTTTTAAATATGGTGAGGAGATTAAATACCTGTAAAAAGGCAACAAAAATAAATGGAAATTAGTGCTTCTCTTGAAAAAGTAGGGGTGGGACGAAACACTTAACCTAGACTTGTGAGAAAAATCTGAGTTTGGGTATGGCACTAAGAGGCACCCAAGGAAAAGGAAGGATAAGGATTTTCTAGAAACAACGGTGAAAAGCCTCAGAAGCCACATAGATAGTGATACATTCCAGTAACAGAAAGAAAGAAAAGTATGTTGAGATTTGTAGAGTGAATAAAATGACAGTGGTAATAAATGAGGTTAGAAAGATGATTTTAAGCCTTATCATCCTAGGTTTTGTGAATGTTAAGAAAGAGGGGTGGGGCGCAGTAGCTCACACCTGTAATCGCAGCACTTTGGGAGGCCGAGGTGGGCGGATCACCTGAAGTCAGGAGTTCTTGACCAGCCTGACCAACATGGAGAAACCCCATTTCTATGAAAAATAGAAAATTAGCCAGCGTGGTGGCATGTGCCTGTAATCCCAGCTACTCAGGGGGTTGAGGCAGGAGAATCACTTGAACCTGGGAGGCAGAGGTTGCAGTGAGCCAAGTTCGTGCCACTGCACTCCAGCCTGGGCAACTAGAGCGAAACTCTGTCAACAATAAATAAAAGAGAGGGGGGGGGGAAGGAAGGAAGGAAAGAAGGAAGGAAGGAAGGAAGGAAGGAAGGAAGGAAGGAAGGAAGGAAGGAAGGAAGGAGGGAGGGAGGGAGGGAGGGAGGGAGGGAGGGAGGGAAGAAGGAAGGAAGGAAGGAAGGAGGGAAGGAGGGAGGGAGGGAAGGAAGGAAGGAAGGAAGGAAGGAAGGAAGGAAGGGACTCTACCTTGAAAGTAATGCATAAAGAACAAACAGAGTTTAATGCTCTTTTTTTTTGACAAAACTTATTCAGAGGCACATTTCATAAATTCAGCATGCTTACATGAAACCCAAAGCTTGGTAGGTCTTGCCATGAAATGAGGTAGTAACACAGGTCACCAGAACTTGACACTTTAGAACCTTTCAGATCTACACAATTCAATATTTACTTTAAATTTTTTCTCTTAATATCCAGGTGTGCCAATGGCTTTTCTAATAGGTTAATGGTACCTTCTCTTTCCTCAGATGGAATGTATCAAAAATAGTATGTTTTCTTTTGTGAGTTGAGCTATCAACAGAACAGGGATAGACTGTTCAATTGGGAGTCACTCAAAATGGTGACATCAAGTTTGAGCACAAATAAATGCCGACCCCTGCCTTAGTTCTAAAATGCTGTTTCCTCTCTCGACAGCCAGTAAGGCAACATTTTTATTTCCTTCAGTAACCCATGATAGGTTTCAGTGAGTGAAAGTACTTCTGCAACCAATTCCACAAGCAAGGAATTGAAGAAAACGGGAGGTCCTGTCCATTAGCTCATTTTAAGCCAAGGATAAAAGAAAAGTGTGAATTTAAGAAGAAATAGAGATACTGGACCAAACTCTTTCTGGAGTTTAAGTGTTAAAAAGTCCCACTTTCTGCTGATCTGGTTGAATAAAGCCTTTTGCCCTCTGCCTTGCACATTTTTTTTTCTTAATTTTTTTGTTGTCACTCTGTTCTACACACATGAACCACATTTGTTGTAAAATAGTCACTGATTTTCACAGGAGAAAAAGAAACAACTATCTGACACATCATCAACATGTTGAGCAATTGATAGAAGAGTAGGACTTGGAATTTTGCTTTCTGAGTTCTTATGTATTAACTCACTTTAGAGCACCTGTAAACATATAGTTTTCTGAAGAATATGATACAGATCTTATACAATTCCATTTTCTAGTGCTCACAGAAATCAGATTATTATATCTTTACATGCCACTTGTGTTTTTGTTTCCTGAATCATCTTAAATTTGCTTTTAAACCTGTTCGTTCTTTCAATCTCCTAAAGATTTTTCATAAGTTGTTAATATTTCCAATTAAGCTTTAGGTTCTGTTCCAATAAACAGATTGAATTGAGTTGTGAAATACTTTGTTAATTCAATAAGGATTATTTTCAACAGAACATAATTGGAGATTCCTAACATACCATATGATGTTATGCTTATATTTAATATCAATACCTACGCTGGCTAACCTTCCTTTTGCTGATGGAACCCCCTAACCACAGATTTGTTCCCTATCTATTAAGGATAACTCAGTTGTTTCTGCAATACCTAGAGAAAGAGAGGCACGTGCTAGAGAACAATATACAGTTGGAAAAGCAAGAAACATAATTTTCCTCTTAGAAACTTCAGCTTTGTAGTAGAATTAACATTAAATTTTTACCAGTGGTCCTCAGCTTTCTCCAAACATCAGGATCTTTAGTAGATTTTCTTCTTTGTCTAGTTTTAAAGCTAGTGCTTTCAATTTTCTTGTGACTTTTTCTCTTTGGGTTTACTCTCTTTAAAAACTTATTTTAAATTTTACTTATTTTATTTATTTATCCTTGAATTAGATTTTTATTTATCTTTTTTAGAGACACGGTCTTGCTCTGTCACCCAGGCTAGAGTGCAGTGACGCAATCATAGCTCACTGCAGCGTCAAAGCCCTGGACTCAAGCCATCCTCCATTCCTCGGCCTTCCTAAACGCTGGGATTATAGGTATGAGCTACTGCACCCACCCTAAATAGTTTTTATTAACCATAATAAATACAACAAATAATGGCTGCATAATCTGTCAAAAATTCATGGCTCCAACTAAGAAAGAAAAGAATAGACAGAAATGATCATAATTCAGATAGATTATATTAACAAATTCAAAACTATGATGATAAGACTATAATACTTATATCATTAACTTGTGGTGGTTGATTGGATTAAGAATTGCTCATAAATTTAGTATTTTCCAATCATGTTAGAAAAACAAGATAACCTTTAAAAATTTACTTCAACTCTTCTTTAAGAACAGCTCTGCTTTATTTTTCCTTTTGTTTCTTATGAAATACTGAAAACACAGAGTAGTTTTCTCTTTGAATTTACCAAGTACAGGCAATATTTCACTGACGTGAACTAGAATTTATGATTTTAAATTCTCAAGAAATGAACCGACTTAAATTTACACAAAATAAGGAAAGGAAAAAAATTAAAAGACCTGGTGTTCTCTCACTCACATTTATGGCAGAAGAAAAGAGTAAAAGAGAAGAATGGGAAGCAGATAGTACTCTCAGCAACCACCATTCAATAGAGTCCATGAAGACACAGTTTTTAATATATTACCTTTCAAAGTTATATTTTGACATAGTATGTATGACAAGTAATGAAAAAAATTACATTTTATTTTCTTACTTTTGAAAAAAGTGGAACTATGTTGTTACAGAAAAGTGAATTGCTTCCTAGCTGTATGAGTATACTTGTGGTGTTTATGTTCTTTTGTTCATTTGGTGCGACTATACATATATTTCTTAGTTTTTACTGTCATATTCACAGTGTCAGAGATAAATTGAAATTGTCTGCACCTAAAGAAGCTCCAGAAAAACAGAGGTGGAGATTGAAGAAGGGGAAAGGAAGAGAAGAGAAAGCTAGAACTTTTTTGTAATTGTTTTTGCTCAAAGTGCCCTGACTAGTACTAATGAAATATGCTGTATTAACCTTAGTTTATAGCTAAGAATTTCTAATGCTTCATAGCTTCTATATACAAAGAGAAATTACTGTGACTTATCAATCTTTGGGAATTACTTAACTCTTCATAGTCTGGAACATAAAATAGCTCCATAAGAAAAAATTGCCCAATGTCAAAAGCAGACTAGAAACTATAGTGAGTCAGGGTGTTCTAGGTGCATGATAATCATTTATAAACAACTGAAAGCCTGATTACGTGCTTTCTTCACACTTCAAGAAGCTAAAGAAGCTATGTTGTCAGATGAATTTCCAAATTGAAAGCGTTCATTCACCTTTTGATTCTCTAAACTGACCCCAGTGTTTCTTCCAAAGTTACTTGAAAAAAATATTTCTAACCTTCTTTTCTTCCTCAGGTCACTTATCATATAGCCATCTGCTGCATTCCCTGTATCTGGAGTTTCCAAGCCATCCTTATATTATCTCAGTACCTGTGACAAGGTACCTAACTGCTTGACTTTGTATTGCCCATTATGATTTTTGATTAACCAGGTGGAGTCGTGGAAAAGGTTAGGATATGCACAGTGAAATATTTAAAAATTAGAGAAACCAGAAGAACAGCTTAGAATAAAATTCCTTAGTACACCTCATTTCCCCTTTCCAAATCAAATTAGCAGTCCTTTATCCAAAACCCTTGGGCCAGATGTGTTTCAGAATAAAGATTTTCTTTTTTTTCTTTTTCAACTTCAGAAAAAGTAATATGGTGCATTCACTACATATCAGGGAACACTCACAGTGGGTTCTAGGAGGACACTCTGTCATCAAGCACATTAACATAACTGCAACAAGGTAGTTTAATAATCATATAAAGTAGAACAAAGACTATCAATGGCCACACAACTGCTCTGGTCAGGTTTTACTGCCAAATCAATTATGAAAATTTTTTGGCTTTCAAAGCTATTTGAATACCAAATTTTGGATAGTGGATAGACCTATAATTATTTTTCCTCTTGATATTTTAAAGGCAGTGCTTTCATCGTAGCTGCAAATATTGATATTCCATTACTGAAACAAAACAAACAAATAAACAAAAAACTTGTTGGCTTGATTCTTTTATACTTATTTGATTTTTAAAAACTAACTCTTCAAGTGGTTTGAAAATTATGATACAGGGACTGGAGCAGCTATTCTGCACTTCTAAAGATAGGACTGATTGAAGTGATATGACGCTTCAGGAGATAAGACTAGGAGAACACTTACTAACAACACTGTACCTTTTGGAATTGTTAGACATTAAAGGAAAATGGTCCTAGAAGATGAGAAAATAGTCCTCTCAATAGAAAGAGAAAACACATACAGACAGTTCTGTAAATGGAATAATTATATTTGGTTTCTACTCAAGGGCATGAGCTCCCTTATATTTATAATACTGTGAATAACATTTTTAAACTATATATCCTGACTGACAGACCCATCACTGCCATTTCATTCATACCAACGATTTACTCTTTCCTCATTTCATCCATATCCACCATCCAGAATGTATTCACATGATGCCTTAGATATAAAATGGCAGCTTGTCTACTCTTTTCACTTACAAGTTTCTATATTTATTGACTTTACATGTAGTTAAAGTGTCTTATTTAAGAAAAATATATTGTTGACAATAACAGAGTAATTACACAGTCATTGCTTCAATCTGGCTGTATAAATCATTGTGATTTAACCTACAGTAGTAATAAAAACTAAATGATATTGTTTTTGGTTCATTACTGCTGATCTAATAAAATGTAATGAATTAAGAAATTTCCTGAGTGAAACAGTCTCATAAAAATAACAATTTACTAATGGTGTTGTAACATCCCATGTGAATGAATGAAGAAAAAATAGCCATTTTAATAAAAATCTATCTTTAAGAAAATGTCTTCCTCATGTTTTTCATCTTCTTTCTTCCAGTCCAAATGCATGTTTTGATTGCGTCCATAGGCATCATTACCAGGAACCAGGGTCTCAAAATGATTGCTTGTTTATATGAAAATTTTAATAAAATTTCCAGGAACTCCTGAGTTTCTGGGTAGCCTGTATGAATTTAAGGAGAAAGGCGCATTCCATCTTCTGGGAATGGCTATGTGCCAAGAACTATTTCTTCTTAATGAGCCAACAGTTACTCAGAAAAAGAACTACCCCACCCTTCCATTTGTGGTGTACTCTGGAAGGGCCACTCCAACTTTCTCTTACTGGGTGGCTCATTTCCAAACTTGCTTTCTCCCTCCCTTTCAGCTTCTCTCTTCCTTAACCTCTCCCCTCCCCTTTTGCACATGCACTCACAAACAGTAGCAGCAGGAACGCAGGGGCTGCGCCTTTTCATACCAAAGATGAAGAAGCTACTTAAAATGTATGTTTTAATATGGCTTTTACTTCAAAACATAATTACTTGAATTTCATTCAGTATGATGTTTCTAATCCAATTATTGCCTTCCTTTATACAAGATTGATCTTTTTTTCTTATTATAAAAATAAGGCATGTTAATTGTGGAAGAAGGAAATAAATATCACTCAAAATTCCACTACGTTGAAGAAACTACTTTTCATATTTGGCATCTTTGCACTCTTTCATGCTACACATTCAGATGTGCAAAAAAATACTGCTTTGTTTTTCTTTAGTAACTACTTCACTCATGACAGAGTTCCTATTCCACCAGACTGATAGACAGACTTGACCTTGGTTCTTCCTCAAATCCCCTATCTATCTCCCCTAGGGTTCTGTCATGGTTCCTGGATCATACACAGCAATAAGACACCAAGTGGCCCACTGGTCATTGGTAATTGATTTACACAGGAGACTGCTAAAAAGTGATCAGGACTGACTATTTCTGTGATCATTGAAAAAGTTATCAATAGTAAAAGTCATATACAATGACACATATATACCCAAAACCATTTATTTTAACTGGAAAGAAAAGAAAACTGCCCAAACATTTGATAACATTTTGTCATGAGGCCAAGGCTTTACCTATGATTATGCACATCCTTGTAGGAAGTTTCATATTACCTTTCCTGTGTAGCCTACACTTTCAAGCATTGGTTTCTTAGAAGTGATGTGTAAAAATGTGAGTAATCGGCCGGGCGCGGTGGCTCAAGCCTGTAATCCCAGCACTTTGGGAGGCCGAGGCGGGCGGATCACGAGGTCAGGAGATCGAGACCATCCTGGCTAACATGGTGAAACCCCGTCTCTACTAAAAATACGAAAAACTAGCCGGGCGTGGTGGCGGGCGCCTGTAGTCCCAGCACTCGGAGGCTGAGGCAGGAGAATGGCCTGAACCTGGGAGGCGGAGCTTGCAGTGAGCCGAGATCGCGCCACTGCACTCCAGCCTGGGTGACACAGCGCGAGACTCCGTCTAAAAAAAAAAAAAAAAAAAAATGTGAGTAATCTGAATAAGAATTTTTAATTTTCACATTACCCTACATATTTTGCTATTGTATCTCCTGTGCATAATTCTATAGCAATTTGTTTTTAGACTCACCTTTGTTTAATCTTTCCAAGCCACAGCTTTGTTTTTGCCGAATAACACTTTCTTTTCACACTCTAATTCTATCAGTGTATGTAAAATTTAATTAAGTTATTTAATTATGACAATATATTCAAGTGGCATAAAGAGATTCTTGCACATTTAATGTAACTCACTCTTGCTAAGCAAACAGTTTACCTGGTGAGAGTAAAGCAGTCTTGCATGATGGAATTTGGTGACTAATATTAAGAAGGAAATAGTAATATTGGGTTAACCTGGCTAGTCGGTTAAATAAAGATCAGCTAACAAAATTCTATTGTATATTCCTCCTTAATTGAGTTATTGTTTTTACAGAATTCTGTCTCCTTCCGATAATATTATATTATCCATCTCATAGGTTGAAATAGCCTTCGGACCCTGATTTCTAACACATTTGTGGGATTTCTTTAAACAGTTGCCTCAAACACAATTTAAGCATTTTACTACTGGTCAAAATTTCAAAATTTCAGGAATAATACGTTTCATATTGTTGTTAAGATAATTTTTAGAAGTGTAATTGCTGAAGCAAATAGAATACATATTTTTAAATATTCTTAATACATATTTCCATATTACTCTTGAGCAGAAACTATTTAAACACCCGTTTTTAGGAGTAGAGTGTACATTCATGGAACCCCTGGCCAGGCATTATTATTTTGTATACCTTTTATAACTTATAAGAAAAACTCTTCTCTTTATCTCCTAATTCTCATTTTTTATTATTTGTGAAGTAACATTAAAACTGTACTGAATAGTGTCTATTCAACAACTTGTTCTTGCAAGTTTTTCTGCTGGAGTTTTTATTAATTTTCTTACGGATCTCTATATGCTTTGTTTATGTATGGAAGCTTAAAATCTTTCTCTGCTATTTTGTAAGGAATATTTTTTTCAGAAATTTTTATTTTTATTTTTATATAATGTTGTTCTTAATGTTCAGAAACATATCATATGGTTGAATTTATCAACTTTCTCCTTGGTGTTTTTAATCTTACAGATTCCAGAATTTTTATCAAATAGACACCCATATCTTCTACTCTAATTATTAAATGGTTATATTATTACATTACTTATTAAAATGGTAAATTAAGTACATTAAATGTTATTTCATTTTAATTATTTAATTCACTTGAATTTTATTTTGCTTTATTTTAATTCTGTATCACTTAGCTACTTGTAAGCATAATTGTTTTTGTTTTGTTTTGTTTTTTTAATAAAAAATATGCTTTATTTTATTTGGCAAATACCTGTGACAGATATGTTATTGCTCATTTGTTACCATACTTTTCAGACATCTATTGAAAAACAAGATTTTTTTTTTCAAACATTTTCTTTTCTTTTTTCTTTTTTATTTATTTATTATTATTATTATTATTATACTTTAAGTTCTAGGGTACATGTGCATAACGTGCAGGTTTGTTACATATGTATACTTGTGCCATGTTGGTGTGCTGCACCCATCAACTCGTCAGCACCCATCAACTCGTCATTTACATCAGGTATAACTCCCAATGCAATCCCTCCCCGCTCCCCCCTCCCCACGATAGGCCCCGGTGTGTGATGTTCCCCTTCCCGAGTCCAAGTGATCTCATTGCTCAGTTCCCACCTATGAGTGAGAACATGCGGTGTTTGGTTTTCTGTTCTTGTGATAGTTTGCTAAGAATGATGGTTTCCAGCTGCATCCATGTCCCTACAAAGGACACAAACTCATCCTTTTTTATGGCTGCATAGTATTCCATGGTGTATATGTGCCACATTTTCTTAATCCAATCTGTCACTGATGGACATTTGGGTTGATTCCAAGTCTTTGCTATTGTGAATAGTGCCGCAATAAACATACGTGTGCATGTGTCTTTATAGCAGCATGATTTATAATCCTTTGGGTATATACCCAGTAATGGGATGGCTGGGTCATATGGTACATCTAGTTCTAGATCTTTGAGGAATCGCCATACTGCTTTCCATAATGGTTGAACTAGTTTACAATCCCACCAACAGTGTAAAAGTGTTCCTATTTCTCCACATCCTCTCCAGCACCTGTTGTTTCCTGACTTTTTAATGATCGCCATTCTAACTGGTGTGAGATGGTATCTCATTGTGGTTTTGATTTGCATTTGTCTGATGGCCAGTGATGATGAGTATTTTTTCATGTGTCTGTTGGCTGTATGAATGTCTTCTTTTGAGAAATGTCTGTTCATATCCTTTGCCCACTTTTTGATGGGGTTGTTTGTTTTTTTCTTGTAAATTTGTTTGAGTTCTTTGTAGGTTCTGGATATTAGCCCTTTGTCAGATGAGTAGATTGCAAAAATTTTCTCCCATTCTGTAGGATGTCTGTTCACTCTGATGGTAGTTTCTTTTGCTGTGCAGAAGCTCTTTAGTTTAATTAGATCCCATTTGTCAATTTTGGCTTTTGCTGCCGTTGCTTTTGGTGTTTTAGACATGAAGTCTTTGCCCATGCCTATGTCCTGAATGGTACTACCTAGGTTTTCTTCTAGGATTTTTATGGTATTAGGTCTAACATTTAAGTCTCTAATCCATCTTGAATTAATTTTCGTATAAGGAGTAAGGAAAGGATCCAGTTTCAGCTTTCTACTTATGGCTAGCCAATTTTCCCAGCACCATTTATTAAATAGGGAATCCTTTCCCCATTTCTTGTTTCTCTCAGGTTTGTCAAAGATCAGATGGCTGTAGATGTGTGGTATTATTTCTGAGGACTCTGTTCTGTTCCATTGGTCTATATCTCTGTTTTGGTACCAGTACCATGCTGTTTTGGTTACTGTAGCCTTGTAGTATAGTTTGAAGTCAGGTAGCGTGATGCCTCCAGCTTTGTTCTTTTGACTTAGGATTGTCTTGGAGATGCGGGCTCTTTTTTGGTTCCATATGAACTTTAAGGCAGTTTTTTCCAATTCTGTGAAGAAACTCATTGGTAGCTTGATGGGGATGGCATTGAATCTATAAATTACCTTGGGCAGTATGGCCATTTTCACGATATTGATTCTTCCTATCCATGAGCATGGTATGTTCTTCCATTTGTTGGTGTCCTCTTTAATTTCACTGAGCAGTGGTTTGTAGTTCTCCTTGAAGAGGTCCTTTACATCCCTTGTAAGTTGGATTTCTAGGTATTTGATTCTCTTTGAAGCGATTGTGAATGGAAGTTCATTCCTGATTTGGCTCTCTGTTTGTCTGTTACTGGTGTATAAGAATGCTTGTGATTTTTGCACATTAATTTTGTATCCTGAGACTTTGCTGAAGTTGCTTATCAGCTTAAGGAGATTTTGGGCTGAGACAATGGGGTTTTCTAAATATACAATCATGTCATCTGCAAAGAGGGACAATTTGACTTCTTCTTTTCCTAACTGAATACCTTTGATTTCTTTCTCTTGCCTAATTGCCCGAGCCAGAACTTCGAACACTATGTTGAATAGGAGTGGTGAGAGAGGGCATCCCTGTCTTGTGCCAGTTTTCAAAGGGAATTTTTCCAGTTTTTGCCCATTCAGTATGATATTGGCTGTGGGTTTGTCATAAATAGCTCTTATTATTTTGAGGTACATTCCATCAATATCAAATTTATTGAGCGTTTTTAGCATGAAGGGCTGTTGAATTTTGTCAAAAGCCTTTTCTGCATCTATTGAGATAATCATATGGTTCTTGTCTTTGGTTCTGTTTATATGCTGGATTATGTTTATTGATTTGCGAATGTTGAACCAGCCTTGCATCCCAGGGATGAAGCCCACTTGATCATGGTGGATAAGCTTTTTGATGTGCTGCTGAATCCGGTTTGCCAGTATTTTATTGAGGATTTTTGCATCGATGTTCATCAGGGATATTGGTCTAAAATTCTCTTTTTTTGTTGTGTCTCTGCCAGGCTTTGGTATCAGGATGATGTTGGCCTCATAAAATGATTTAGGGAGGATTCCCTCTTTTTCTATTGATTGGAATAGTTTCAGAAGGAATGGTACCAGCTCCTCCTTGTACCTCTGGTAGAATTCAGCTGTGAATCCATCTGGTCCTGGACTTTTTTGGTTGGTAGGCTATTAATTATTGCCTCAATTTCAGAGCCTGCTATTGGTCTATTCAGGGATTCAACTTCTTCCTGGTTTAGTCTTGGAAGAGTGTAAGTGTCCAGGAAATTATCCATTTCTTCTAGATTTTCTAGTTTATTTGCATAGAGGTGTTTATAGTATTCTCTGATGGTAGTTTGTATTTCTGTGTGGTCGGTGGTGATATCCCCTTTATCATTTTTAATTGCGTCGATTTGATTCTTCTCTCTTTTCTTCTTTATTAGTCTTGCTAGTGGTCTGTCAATTTTGTTGATCTTTTCAAAAAACCAACTCCTGGATTCATTGATTTTTTGGAGGGTTTTTTGTGTCTCTATCTCCTTCAGTTCTGCTCTGATCTTAGTGATTTCTTGCCTTCTGCTAGCTTTTGAATGTGTTTGCTCTTGCTTCTCTAGTTCTTTTAATTGTGATGTTAGAGTGTCAATTTTTGATCTTTCCTGCTCTCTCTTGTGGGCATTTAGTGCTATAAATTTCCCTCTACACACTACTTTAAATGTGTCCCAGAGATTCTGGTATGTTGTATCTTTGTTCTCATTGGTTTCAAAGAACATCTTTATTTCTGCCTTCATTTTGTTATGTACCCAGTAGTCATTCAGGAGCAAGTTGTTCAGTTTCCATGTAGTTGAGCAGTTTTGATTGAGTTTCTTAGTTCTGGTTCTAGTTTGATTGCACTGTGGTCTGAGAGACAGTTTGTTATAATTTCTGTTCTTGTACATTTGCTGAGGAGTGCTTTACTTCCAATTATGTGATCAATTTTGGAATAAGTGCGATGTGGTGTTGAGAAGAATGTATATTCTGTTGATTTGGGGTGGAGAGTTCTATAGATGTCTATTAGGTCTGCTTGCTGCAGAGATGAGTTCAATTCCTGGATATCCTTGTTAACTTTCTGTCTCGTTGATCTGTCTAATGTTGACAGTGGAGTGTTGAAGTCTCCCATTATTATTGTATGGGAGTCTAAGTCTCTTTGTAAGTCTCTAAGGACTTGCTTTATGAATCTGGGTGCTCCTGTATTTAGGATAGTTAGCTCTTCCTGTTGAATTGATCCCTTTACCATTATGTAATGGCCTTCTTTGTCTCTTTTGATCTTTGATGGTTTAAAGTCTGTTTTATCAGAGACTAGGATTGCAACCCCTGCTTTTTTTTGTTCTCCATTTGCTTGGTAAATCTTCCTCCATCCCTTTGTTTTGAGCCTATGTATGTCTCTGCATGTGAGATGGGTCTCCTGAATACAGCAGACTGATGGGTCTTGACTCTTTATCCAGTTTGCCAGTCTGTGTCTTTTCATTGGAGCATTTAGTCCATTTACATTTAAGGTTAAGATTGTTATGTGTGAACTTGATCCTGCCATTATGATATTAACTGGTTATTTTGCTCGTTAGTTGATGCAGTTTCTTCCTAGCCTCGATGGTCTTTACATTTTGGCATGTTTTTGCAATGGCTGGTACCGGTTGTTCCTTTCCATGTTTAGTGCTTCCTTCAGGGTCTCTTGTAAGGCAGGCCTAGTGGTGACAAAATCTCTATGCATTTGCTTATCTGTAAAGGATTTTATTTCTCCTTCACTGATGAAACTTAGTTTGGCTGGATATGAAATTCTGGGTTTAAAATTCTTTTCTTTAAGAATGTTGAATATTGGCCCCCACTCTCTTCTGGCTTGTAGAGTTTCTGCCCAGAGATCTGCTGTTAGTCTGATGGGCTTCCTTTTGTGGGTAACCCGACCTTTCTCTCTGGTTGCCCTTAAGATTTTTTCCTTCATTTCAACTTCGGTGAATCTGGCAATTATGTATCTTGGAGTTGCTCTTCTCGAGGAGTATCTTTGTGGCGTTCTCTGTATTTCCTGGATTTGAATGTTGGCCTGCCTTACTAGGTTTGGGAAGTTCTCCTGGATGATATCCTGAAGAGTGTTTTCCAACTTGGTTCCATTTTCCCCCTCACTTTCAGGCACCCCAATCAGACGTAGATTTGGTCTTTTTACATAATCCCATACTTCTTGCAGGCTTTGTTCATTTCTTTTTCTTCTTTTTTCTTTTGGTTTCTCTTCTCGCTTCATTTCATTCATTTGATCCTCAATCACTGGATCAATTCTTCCAGTTGATCGAGTCGGTTACTGAAGCTTGTGCATTTGTCACGTATTTCTCGTGTCATGGTTTTCATCTCTTTCATTTCGTTTATGACCTTCTCTGCATTAATTACTCTAGCTATCAATTCTTCCACTTTTTTTTCAAGATTTTTAGTTTCTTTGTGCTGGGTATGTAATTCCTCCTTTAGCTCTGAGAAGTTTGATGGACTGAAGCCTTCTTCTCTCATCTCGTCAAAGTCATACTCCGTCAAGCTTTGATCCATTGCTGGCGATGAGCTGCGCTCCTTTGCTGGGGGAGATGTGCTCTTATTTTTTGAATTTCCAGCTTTTCTGCCCTGCTTTTTCCCCATCTTTGTGGTTTTATCTGCCTCTGGTCTTTGATGATGGTGACGTACTGATGGGGTTTTGGTGTAGGTGTCCTTCCTGTTTGATAGTTTTCCTTCTAACAGTCAGGACCCTCAGCTGTAGGTCTGTTGGAGATTGCTTGAGGTCCACTCCAGACCCTGTTTGCCTGGGTATCAGCAGCAGAGGCTGCAGAAGATAGAATATTGCTGAACAGCAAGTGTACCTGTCTGATTCTTGCTTTGGAAGCTTCCTCTCAGGGGTGTACTCCACCCTGTGAGGTGTGGGGTGTCAGACTGCCCCTAGTGGGGGATGTCTCCCAGTTAGGCTACTCAGGGGTCAGGGACCCACTTGAACAGGCAGTCTGTCCCTTCTCAGATCTCAACCTCCGTGTTGGGAGATCCACTGCTCTCTTCAAAGCTGTCAGACAAAGTCGTTTGCGTCTGCAGAGGTTTCTGCTGCTTTTGTTATTGTTTAGTTGTGCCCTGTCCCCAGAGGTGGAGTCTACAGAGACAGGCAGGTTTCCTTGAGCTGCTGTGAGCTCCACCCAGTTCAAGCTTCCCAGCGGCTTTGTTTACCTACTTAAGCCTCAGCAATGGCGGGTGCCCCTCCCCCAGCCTCGCTGCTGCCTTGCAGTTAGATCGCAGACTGCTGTGCTAGCAATGAGGGAGGCTCCGTGGGCGTGGGACCCTCCCGGCCAGGTGTGGGATACAATCTCCTGGTGTGCCCGTTTGCTTAAAGCGCAGTATTGGGGTGAGAGTTACCCGATTTTCCAGGTGTTGTGTGTCTCAGTTCCCCTGGCTAGGAAAAGGGATTCCCTTCCCCCTTGCGCTTCCCAGGTGAAGCGATGCCTCGCCCTGCTTCAGGTCTCACTGGTCGGGCTGCAGCAGCTGACCAGCACTGATTGTCCGGCACTCCCTAGTGAGATGAACCCAGTGCCTCAGTTGAAAATGCAGAAATCACCGGTCTTCTGTGTTGCTCGCGCTAGGAGTTGGAGACTGGAGCTGTTCCTATTTGGCCATCTTGCTCCACCTGCATAATTGTTTTTGAACCAATTAATTGTGATTTCGTTATTAACTGATAGTGGTGATGGTTGCACAACGTTGTGGATGTAACTAATGCCACTGTATTGTACACTTAAAATAGTTAAAATGAAAAAGTCTCTGTTATGCATATAATCACAATAAAAATTTTAAAAACAGCAAAACAAAGTGAAAAATATCTAAATTGAATAAAAGTAAGCAGTTTATATTTTTTAAAAATTCACTCAATATGTCATAAGTTCTTATTTTTATTTTTGCTGATTTTTTAGATTTTCCAGAATTATGTTAACTTTATTGAAAGACATTTTACATGCAATTAAATTCACTATTTGTGTGTGTGTGAAAAAGTCTATGAAGTTTACAAATGCATACCATGGTATGACCACTACAACATTCAAGATGGATTCCTTATCCAATAGAACACTTCCATCACTGCCTTAAAAAGCTCCCTCAGGCCCCTTTGTGTCTTTTTTTTAAAAAATGCTCATTTTTTTCTAAGTGGTAAAATTTATTAACATAGTTTTAAAATAATAATCCTTTACTATCCATTTTGTGTCTGAAAGGAATGTAGATATTTTCCCTTTTCTCCAATTTTGGTATTGCTATTTTATGTATCTTTTCTTTCTTTTATTGTCATGCTGGCTATTGTTTATCAATTTTATTGATTGTTTTCCCAAATGATCAGCTTTGCTTTCATTGCTTTTCTCTATTGTTTCTCGTTTTTCTTTCATAACTTCTCTTATCCCAATTATTATTCTTTCTTTTCCTTGCTTTTATTTTCATTTGCTCCATCTTTGTCTAGTTTATTCAGGTAGAAGCTTAGATCATTAATTTGAGACCTTTCTTTTTTTCCAATATAGGCACTTACCTCTATACATTTTTCTTTATGTACTGTTTTGTACATCTCACACATCTTGATATGTGCTATTTTCATTATTGCTGAGTTCAAAATTTTCTAATCTTATTTGGGATTTCTTATTGTATACAAAAGTTAGTTGTAAGTATATTGTAGATTGCTTAATTTTAAAATATTTGTGGCTCTAGGCTATCTTTTTTTAAATTTAATACCCACTTGTTCAAGAGAGAATCTGTGTCATTTCAGTCTTTTTGAAATTATAGAAACTTGTCCCAGAAAATGGTGTATCTTGATAAACTTACTATGTGCACTTAAATGTGTTTTTTCTTGATGTTAGATTTAATGTTCTAAAAAATATCAGTAGTCTAGTTGGTTTGGTTGTTATTCAAATATTTAATGTCTTTATAGATTTTATTTTGTTAACCTCAAGTGCTGAGAGATTTATGTGAAAAAAATCTCTAACTATAATTAAGGAATTATCTATTTGTTCCTTTAATTTATTAGTGGTTTTCATGCATCTTGAGACTATTATTGGGTGCCTACACATTTATAAATTGACACTTTTCACTAAGATGTATGCTTCTTTATCTCTGGTTATATATTGCTTTAAAATCTTTTTATCTGATATTAATATAGCACTATAATGATCTTTTGTTTATTAAATGCATGATGTATTTTTTATGTATTTTCAACTGGAAAATTAGAAACAATATGCATTATGGTTATTACATAATGAACATTTATGTAGAAATTTTTGTGTGATCAAATTTTTTGCCTTTTGGAAATAAATGCCAAAATTACAATTGCTGAGTCATATAGTAGTTGTACGTTTAATTTTATAAGAAATTGCAAATCCATTTTCTAAAGAGGCTATACCATTTTATATTCCCATCAACAGTGTATGAATGATTCAACTTCTGTGCCTGCCACCAGAGGCTGAATAATAAATATAGCTTCCACATAAATATTAGGACTTTTTAAAAATATTTGCAGGATCTATTTCTTTGTCTAACAAAATTTAGGCCTCTAACATTCTACTTGGCTCCTAGGAGTAAGGTGGGATGTGGAGTAAGGACCTAGAAGTAAGGTGGGGACATAACATGATTCCTCCAAGAAGACATCATCTAATTTTAACCCCAGAAATTGTTGTATTATGTCATGTTCCTAATGCTATGTTTTAACCTGTTTCTATTATTATTGTACCAATTATCTCCTCATTTTCCAGTGGTATTTTGAAAGGCACTGAAAACCCTGTTAGTAGGCCAAATTTTACAAATTATCCAGCCGGGGCGTGGTGGCTCACGCCTGTAATCCCAGCCCTTTTGGAGGCCGAGGTGGGCAGATCCCGAGGTTAGCAGATAGAGACCATCCTGGCTAACACGGCGAAACTCCCTTCTCTACTAAAAAGACAAAAAGAAACCCCTGTCTCTACTAAGAAGACAAAAAATTAGCCGGGCGAGGTGGCGGGCGCCTGTAGTCCCAGCTACTCGGGAGGCTGAGGCAGGAGAATGGCATGAACCCGGGAGGCGGAGCTTGCAGTGAGCCGAGATCCAGCCTCTGCACCCCAGTCTGAGCGACAGAGTGAGACTCCAACTAAAAAAAAAAAAAAAATTATCAGTGAAGTCTAATTTATTGATTTTTCTTTATATGGATTGTGCTTTAGTATCATGTTTAAGGCATCTTGAATGTAATGCAGAGCCCCAAAACTTGATTCTGGTTTTTTTTTCCTAAATGGTATTGTATTTTTAATTTTAGTGTTCATGTGTTTATTACTATTACTTTATTACTGTATCTTTAACTTGTGTTTTGTGATCTTGATGAACTCATTTATTAGTTCTGAAACTTTTTTTGTTTTGTTTATAACTTAGATTCCTTGGAATTTCCTGTGTAGACAATCATATCATCTACAAAAAGGACAATTTCATTTCTTCCATTCCTATCTACATACTTCTCATTTCTTTTTCTTGCTTTATTACACTGGCTAGAGAGTCCAGCATTCTACTGAATCAGAGTTGAGAGCAGACATTCTTGCTTGAATGACCTACTGAGGTTTTCAGTGCCTTTTAAAATACCAACTGGAAATAAGGAGATAACTGACACAATTATAATAGACACAGATTAAAATAAAACACTCAAAAGCATTTAGTCTCTTGCTATTAAGTACAATGTTAACTATAGGTTTTGGTAGATGTTGTTTATCAACTTGAGGAAGTTCCCTTTTACTCCTATTTTTCTGATAATTTTATTAATGGCTGTTGAATTTTGTCAAATATCTTTTGCATTGGTTAAATGATTATACAATTTTCTTTTTTAACCTGTTAAATAGTGGAATACATTGATTAATTTCTGAATATGTAACCAGCCTTGCATCTCTAGACTAAACTTCAATTGGTAATGGTATGTAATCTTTTAAATATATTGCTGAATTCTATTTGCTAATATTTTGTTAAGAATCTTCACATCTATATTTATACAGAACATTGATCTGTGGTTTTCTTTCTTTTTCCTTCACTACTATGTTCTGTGTTCTTAATATTTCAGATTTAATTGTTCTTTATTGTTAAGAGGTGTTAAACTTTCTGAATAAAATTGTGTATTCATCTATTTCTTCTTTGGTTTTATCTGTTTTTCCTTTACATAATATTATCACTTTGTTGTTTGGTGCATACACATTTATGATTGCCATGTATATATATATATCTTTGTCTCTAGTAATATTCTTTGTTCAGAAGACTAATTTATCTGATAATGATATTACCACTCCAGCTTTCCTTTAGTTACTATTTACATGATATATTTTTTCCATCATAGGTGGTCTGATTTCATCTCTTCAGATTTCAAAGTCTTATGCTTGTTTTATTTATTATATCAAGGGATTTTAGTAGTACTTACTGAGGTAAATAGGAAAAACTATCTCTACATCTTCCTGAAACAGAAGTCAAATACAGTGACATTTTTATTCTAGAAATTATATTTTACAGCCTGAGATTTTTCCATTCTTGCTTTTGAAAACAACTTTATTGAATCATAATGCATATGCCAGAAAATGTTCCAATTTAAGGTGTACAATTTATTTTTTTTAGCGTATTAGCAGAGTTGTGGAAAAATCAACACAATCTATAAAACATTTTTAATTCCCATATAGTAAATATTGTATACATTATCAGTCAATTCATTTTCCCACTAACTTCCCCAGCCCTAAACAATTACTAATCTATTTTCTTTACTTTGCTTTACAAATTTGCCTACTCTGGTCATTTTATATAAATAGAATCATACAGTGTATGGTCTTTAATAACTGTCTTTTATCATTTAACTCAATGTTTTCAATGCTAATCCATGTTGTAGCATGTACCATTACTTCATTTCTTTCTATTGCCAAATTATATTCCATTGCATGGGTATACTGCATTTGATTTATCCATTCATCAGTTGATGGACATTTCAGCAGTTTCTTCATTTTTGCTGTTTTGAGTTATGCTGTTATGAATATTCATGTAAAAGGTTTTGTGTGGACATATGTATTTACTTTTCTTGGGTAAATACCTGGGGTGGAATTTGAGAAATGATAAATTGTTTTTCAAAGTTACTATACCACTTTATATACTCACCAATAACATGTTGTGCTTCCAATTTCTCTACATTCATGCCATCACTTTTTATTGCCTGTTGTTCTGATTATCTCCACCCTGGTGAGTATGAAGTGATATTGCATTTTGATTTTGATTTGCACTTTTGTAACGACTAATAATTTTGAGAAATCTTTTCATGTGCTTATTGACGATCCACATAGCTTCTTTGGAGCAAAATGTTTATTCAAATCTTTCACCCATAATTTAATGGAGTTGTCTTTTATTATTGAGTAGTAACAGTCTTTTATATAATGTGAATACAAGACTGTTATTAGAGGAAAGCTTTGAAATATTTTCACCCATACTGTATGCTGTTTTTTCATTTTCTTAGTGGTATTATTTACAGCAAAAGTTTTACTTTTTGTGCAGTTGATTTATTTTTATTTTGTCGCTTGTGCTTTTGTTGTTATGATAGAGAAATCATTGCCTAATCAAAGGCCACAAACATTTATTCCTCTGTTTTCTTCTTACAGTATTATAGTTTTAACCTTTACATTTAGGTCCAGGGTCCATTTTGAGTTAATTTTTGTGTATGGTGTAAAATAGATGCCCAACTTTGATCTTGGGCATATAGACATCTAATTGCATTGGCACTATTTGCTGAAAAGACAATTCAAGACACTAAATTGTTTGACGCTCTTGTTAAAAAACAATTAACCATAAATATAAGGGTTTATCACTATGGTTTCACTTCTATTCTATTGATCTGTATGTCCATCCTTATGCCAGTACCACAGTTGACTCTCTTGATTACTGTAGCTTTGTACTAAATTTTGAAGTAAGAAGTGTGAATATACCAAACATGATCCTTTTTAGATAATTTTGAAATCCCGATCTCTTATCTATACATAAATTTTGAGATAAACTTGTCAGTTTCAGTAAAGAAGACAGCTGATATTTGATGGGGATTGCATTGAATTCATGGATCAATTTGGGGAATTTTGCCATCTTAACAATTCTAATTCCTCCAACATGTGAACACTGGCTCTTTCCCTTCATTTGGGTGTTCTTTAGTGTTTTCAAAAATGCTTTCTGGTTTCCTGGCTATAACTTGGGTTCTTCTTTTGTTACATTTTTATTTTATTTTATTTTATTTATTTTATTTATTTATTTATTTATTTATTTATTTATTTATTGAGACGAAGTCTCACTTTGTCACCAGGCTGGTGTGCAGTGACGAAGTCTCAGCTGACTGCAACGTCTGACTCCAAGTGATTCTTCTGCCTCAGCGCCCGCGGGTAGCTGGGATTACAGGCATGTCCCACCACATTCAGCTAATTTTTGTAGTTTTAGTAGTATTAACTTTAATTTTCAAAATGTTAACTGCTTTTGTATAGACATATAATTTTTTTGTACTTTCTTCTGTCCTACTCTTGCTGAACTCATTTATTAGTTCTAATAGCGTTTTAGTAGATTTATTAGATTTTTGTATATATTAGTTCATTTTAAATGCAAATAGAAATATTTTTATTTCTTCCTTTCTATTCTGAATGCATTTTGTTTCAATTTTTTTTATTTTTAGTATTTTTTTTTCACTCTGTTTACCTAAATGCCTTGGCTAGAACCTCCAGTACCATATTATATAAAAGTGGATAGGGCATATATTTTTATCTTTTTTATGATCTTTGGAAGAAATCTTTCAACAGCAAGTTTGATGAGACATGTGGGGTTTTTTATAGATGTCCTTTATCAGATGGAGGAGGTTCCCTTCTATTCTAGTTTTTGACATTTTGATCGTGAAAGGTTGTTGTATGTTGTTGAATGCTTTCTCTGCATTTGATTATGATAATTATAAAATTTTTGTTCCTTTTTTCTATTAATATGGTGCATTATATTAGTTTATTTTCAGGTATTAAATCAACCTACATTCTTGGAATAAAGCCCATTTGGTCATGGTGTACTACTCTACTTATATTTTATTGACTTCTGTATGTATATTTATAAGGAATATTGACCTGCAGATATCCTAGGATGTTTTGTGTAGTTTGAGTATCAGGGTGATATTTACTCATAAAATTAGAAGTGTTCCCTCCTCTTCTGTTTTTTTAAAAGGTTTGTGAAGTATTGTATTGCAATAATTTAACTCATGAAATTACAAAAAGCAATTATTAAAATCTTCTGGAAATTGCCCTAAAGGCATATAGCAAATAGAGAAATATGCATCCAAGAAAATCTACTAAACCTCGATGGGAACATCAAGAGGCTGTGGCATGTAAGGCATGATTTTCTCATTGTCTACCCCTAGCCCTGTGTTACGGAAGTTCTACCCCAGGAACATGAAGCCAAGAAAATGGTTCTTCCTTCCCCAGCAGCTCCTGGGCTAAGGCGATGATTCACCCCACTACTCCTGCTAAGCCCTGTGAGGCTGGAGCTTCACTCCAGGCAGGTGTAGCTGAGAGGAACAGGCCTCTTTTCCGCCATTCAGCTTCAACTTGAATAACAGAAGTTCTGCCTCAAGTGCATCAGGCTGAAAACACTGGGGCCCTGGTCACCTCCGCAAAGCTCACTCAAAGGGTGGAAGTTTCATGTCAGCAGAAGCAAGCAGAGAAGATTAGAGAAGCCCAGCTAACCCTCAGTGTCTCTCATGTTACCTCAAGGAAAACAGGTTACAGGCCCTGGCTCTGGTGTTGTCCTGCAGGGGAGGAGAGAGAAAGGAGCTTCTAAGGACAAAAATCTTCACAGCTCTGTCTGAGGGAACTAATTTTATTTATAAAAGAGTAGAGAACTCTATGTATAAGAATGTTGTGAAAAAAAAACAAAGGTCATCTTGGTGAAGAATTAAGAGGAGCCTGGTATGGTAGCTGTGATACAAGCAAAGCAGCAGAGCAGCCGGAAATGTAATAGATACCACCAAGAAGAAACCTCCTGTGATCATAGACAACTGTGGAGGGTTAGAAGGCCTGTGTGCATATGCTAGACTGCACCCATTCAGGAGCAATCAGAGCAGGACATAGGGCAGATGAGATAGAGTTCCCTAAGCCATACACAGAATCATCAACATAAGGCTGAAGCCACATTGGCATAAGGGCTTTAATACAGCCTCTTACGAAACACTGAACAATAAGCTACCGTGACCCAGCGGTAACTCACAGAAAGCTAGATTTAAAAATAAAACCACACTTATCCCTAGCAGGTGCATAGGCAAAACTATATGTACCCTTTCAGTAGAAATCAGAGGGGTAGACTCTAAGCTTCTAGTTTCTGGTCTTTAACATGGAGAGGAAAATAAATAGACTCTCTGAGCAATTATAGCAACTTTTTTTTTTTTTTTTGAGATGTAGTCTTTCTCTGATGCCCAGGCTGGAGTGCAGTGGCACGATCTCGGCTCACTGCAAGCTCTGCCTCCTGGGTTCACGCCATTCTCCTGCCTCAGCCTCCCGAGTAGCTGGGACTACAGGCGCCCGCCACCACGCCCAGCTAATTTTTTTTTTTTTTTTTTTTTTTATTTTTGTATTTTTAGTAGAGACGGGGTTTCACGGTGTTAGCCACGATGGTCTGGATCTGCTAACCTCGTGGTCCGCCTGCCTCAGCCTCTGGACGTGCTGGGATTACAGGCGTGAGCCACCACGCCCGGCCAATTATAGCAACTTTTAAGCCACACATCCAATGATAAAAGATAAAAATCTAATTGCCCAAGGGTACATAAACATCTCCTTTGACCAACAAGTGGCTTATGCTGACTCACAAAAAACCTTATCAGTTAAATTTCTGGGCTGAGCCCTAACTGCAAACTCTTTTTCCTGTGCAGCAGATGCAGCCTCTGTTCTGATCTGTGTTTAGCTGGGCAGCTCAGATGCTGTTCCTCACATGCATAGCTCAAGTCTCAGAAGAAGATGTGGGTACACAGAGTTTGGGTTTCTTCTCTCTGGCTCTTTCCCTCATGGGATTATTCAACTCTCTGCAGTATTCGAAGTGTCTTAGTTTCTTCTTTCTTCTTCCCCAGGCCAGGAAGATTGAAAGCTTTTCCATTGTGTGACCTTGTCTTATCTGCCTGTGCATCTTGCCCGGTACCTAGCCACAGACTCAAGGCCACAGGGGTGGAAACTTGTGTAGCTGCCCATTCTCCTCCTCCAAGCAAGTATGAACTCCCTACCTAAAACAGCCTGCTTCTGTTGCCTCTCAAATATGTTCAGGTAGCCAGTTTTTGTAGCATGTCCTGATTTTATTGTCATTTTCTGCAGGCAGTATTCTCTAGTAGAGTCCTATTGTGTCAAACAGACATGGAAAACTCTTATGGGAAGATTTGTAAACAAAATTCAATTTCTTTTATAAGGACAGTGCTTTCATAGATGCAATGTTTGATAGTAATACAGCATCAAAAATTAATGTTAGCATGTTGTACCTTTTCTCATTCTTTTACTTTCAACTTTTCTATGATCTTGTATTTAAAGTCTTTGGGGTTTTTATAGCCAGTATATAGTTTGGGGATTTTTTTTTTTTTTTTATCCAACATGTTACTTTCCCGAGGGTTTTTCTTAATGGTTTCTTGTGTTGAACAATTTAATTTCATCTTGCTCGCACATAAGAACTTTTTACACTATTTGTGTGCAGAGATTTAGCATTATTTCACAACTTTAAGAACTGGTTTTATTTTCCTTATTTTATAAGTCATCCTATAATTGTGATAGTAATTTCTTGTTTGACTGACTGACTTGGTACTAATCACGTTTTAAAATATCCAAGAGGTTGAACTTGGCTAATTTATAATTGTTCATTTCCAATTTCTAAATTTAAGAATTTATTAAAGTATACTTTTTGACATACTCTCATATAAAAGATTAAATTAAATATATAAGTTCTGTTTGTGTACTCATATGTGTGTTTGTGTTTGGTGTGTACACATCTCCAATTTAGGTTATTCAAATTCTCCTCACTCTTCACATCTCATTTAATGTTTCATGGAAAGTCTACCTCTGAGACATTTCTTCTCTCAACCTGTACTACAACTTTTCCACTTGAACCTCAAACCAAGGCACCATCAAGTCTTGCATAAGTGGCTGCAAAGGCTTTCCACATGCTCTTCTCTGCCTTCATTTTATTTTTCCCCCAACAATTTTCCCTTTATAACCCCAAGTAATCTTTATAAAGTAAAGGCAAATCCGATTATTTACTTCTTGAGATATTCTTCATTCATTCATTTCTCGTGCAAGTGCTGCTGCAACAGGCCTAATCAACCATATGCATATACAATCTGGCAATGCCTAAGCTAAGGCTTACGCCATGAGCCTTTCACCTCCTGCCCCGATTCTGATATGAGATGCCTCTGGAATCCACTCACTGTTCACATATGCACAACTCGGAAGTGTAGGGATATCACTATCCTGTAGGGAAGATACGTGATTAGTTGGAATGGGGAAATGATGGAGAAATGGTGATAAAATGATTTCCCTTAGCATTTCCTGGACAGACTGCTCAAAGACACATTCCGTGTAGTTCTCAGATAGTCTCCTGGTGTCTAGAAAGCAGTCACCCCTAGTGTTGGCCAAATTAATAATGCATTATATTCTTATATTAGTTATTCCTTATTCTTTGAATTGCTCCCATGTTTCTCCTAGCTGCTTCCTGAATCAAATTCTCCCCTGAATCACCCACATTTAAGTTTTGTCTCAGATTCTGCTTTCTGTGGAAACTTCTAATGGCTTTCAGCACATGATAAATACTATCCAAGCTACTTTCCTTGACTTATAAAACTCCACATGTTCTGGCTTAATTTCCAGTTATCTTAACACAATGCCTTTGTCCACTAGGATTCGGCCATATTAAAGTTCTTTCCATTCCTTGAAATTACCAAGTCACTGAGATACTGACGCTAAAATATTCCCTTATAATGCTCCCCCTTCTCTCAGAAAGACTGACTCCTTGCTGTTTGTGTCTCAGTTTTACATAATTTTTTCAGAGAGAACTCCCTTCACTACCTATTTCTAAAATAGTCACTCTTTTACTTTCTATTATCTGATTTACTCCACTTTGGCTGAGTTCAGTGGCTCATGCTTCTAGCTTCAGCACTTTGGGAGGCCGAGGTGGAAGGATTACTTGAGCCCAGGAGTTTGGGACTAGCTTGGGCAACATGGTAAAAGCTCATGTCTACAAAAACATTAAAAAAAAAATAGTGGGGTGTGGTGGCATGCCCCTATGGTGTCAGCTACTTGTGAGATAAGGTGGGAGGATTGCATGAGCCCAGGAAGTCAAGGTTGCAGTGAGCCGAGATTGTGCCACTGCACTCTAGCCTGGGCAACAGAGCAAGACACCATTTCAAATAATAATAATTATTATTTACTCCACTTCTACCACTTATCATTATCAGCCATTTTATTTTATCTGAATTCCTCACTGTTACGTAAGCTCCTTAAGATTAGAGACCTAAATTCTACTGTTAATTGCTCTAACTTATTAACAGCTTACACATTATATGGCACAGAGGAAACCTCAGTAAACATTTGGTCAATGAATGAATGAAATAACCATCTGAAACTTCATCAGCTGTGTAGAATTCAAAATCAGCTGCTATGGCTCCTACTAGCTCTTGTAAAGGTGTTTTCCAGAGTTACTATCCTTTTCTGTGATATCCAAATCTCTGTTATATTTCACTGTTTTCATCTCATCATCTCCTCTTCTTGTGGATTTTGGCTCTTGTTATATAAGGGGTTTTATGATTGTTGTTTTGTTAGTGAATCCTGCTAATGGAGAACGTTAATAATATTGGTATGGTGTTTCTGATGCTGAGGGCAACAGATGCTACACGTGCCCTTAATCGAAGACATCAAACAGTTTATAAAATTTTCTTCTAGACCTGGTTAAATTTTTTTAGGGTTTGCTCCTGATCTACATAGCACTGCGCTCTCTGACCCATCTCCTCCTTTTCCCCCATAAGTTGCCTGTTGTTTTTGGTTTATTCAAATTCAAATTTGCAGAGGTCTATCCAAATTCAGTGTTTATTATGAAACATTGTGTTATCTATATAACATTTCTCCCCAAGTCTGACAAATTCAAATGTTCTCCCAAACTCAGATCGAGATGTAGTCAGTACTTTGAAGTGCACATCTTCCATCACAACTTCTGACTGTAATATATTCAGTTAGTGTAGGTGATAACAGCCTGACATGATCCCCTACATTCTTGTAGCCCAACACTGTGTATGGAGGCAGCACATATTAAATCACAATCCTTAGTATGTATTGTATTTTCAAGGCCCATTCTAGCTGTACATCCATTTCTTTTTAATCTCCTAACATTTTGTATCAGTCACGGTTCTCTAGTGGGACAGACTAAGTTTATTAAGTATTAACTCACACAATCCCAACATCCCACAATAGGCCATCTGCAAGCTGAAGAGCAAGGAAAACTAGTCCGAGTCCCAAAATTGAAGAACTTGGAGTCTGATGTTCGAGGGCAGGAAGCATCCAGCATGGGAGAAAGATGAAGCCTGGGATGCTAGGCCAGTCTAGCCTTTTCACATTTTTCTGCCTGCTTTATATTCTCTGGCAGCTGATTAAACAGTAAGCAGAGATTAAGGGTGGGTTTGCCTTTCCCAGCCCACTGACTCAAATGCTAATCTCCTTTGGCAACACCCTCACAGACGTACCCAGGATCAATACCTTGCATCCTTCAATCCAATCAAGTTGACATTCTGTATTAACCATCACAAATCTTCCCTTATCACCTTAAACCCATACACATCTCCTGAGATGATACATCATCTTCAAATAAAGATTATGATAAAGTAATAATTATGCATAACAGAATACAACTATCCTTCCCACAACCTGAAATGCACCAATCCCCAACCCACATGCTATTACATAAGTTTAACAATACTTAAATTAAGTCAATAAATCTTATGTCACATGATAAAGGAAAAAGGAAATAAAATGAAGGTATTTTCTTAGAACAAGTGTATAAATTCACAAACATGTTTTCAGCAAAATAAAGAGGAAATAAGACAATTACAGTCCTCGTTTCTGTAGCTGGTTATGTGGTCATAGCTGGTATTGATGACTACCTTCTTCTACTACCCATTCTATATTTCGTTTGCCTTCAGCAAACATCTCAGCAGGTCGGGTTTTTTTTGTTGTTGTTTGTTTGTTTGTTTTGTTGTTGTTGTTGTTTTCCTGGTGGAGTGAACTAAACCTTCATTCCTGAAAGGTCTTGGCCATTTGTAGTCCTGCCTGGATTGGGCTGTTGTAGTTTCCTATTGACCTTAATCACAGGGCATGGTAATACTAAGAGACACCCTACTGGATCTCATGTATTCCATGCATACTCTTCTTTACTTTCATTGTGTAGCAGTAGACTGATTTCATCTTGATAGTCTGGATCAACCACCCCAGCCAACACTGTAACTCCCTTCTTAGCCTGTTTATTTAAAGGTAGGAGGAGCCCAAAGTGTGCAGGTGGCAATCTTAATTTACAGTTTAATGGAATTGTTGTTGTGTCTCCATTCCTCCCTCTGGAGTGTTCCTCCCTCTGGAACTAAGACCTATGGGCCAGCAGAACCTAATGCCACAGGAACAGGAAGCAAAAAATTTGCTACTGGATCACTAGGGGTGATGGTGAGTGGCACCACTTCCACTTTCACCTCTTGATTCCTGGACCCATTAATCCTGGCTATGAGAGAAACAGTACCATATACAGAGAGCTGATTCGGATCATACACGGCCTTCTGGAAAATTTTTCCTCAGCCCTGCAAAGTACTCTCACCTAGTTGGCATTGGAATTGTGATTTCAAAAGGCCATTCCACAATTCTATCAATCCAGCTGCTTCAGGATGATGGAGAACATGGTAAGACCAGTGAATTCTACAAGCATGAGCCTACTGCCACCCTTCTTTAGCCATAAAGTGAGGGCCTTGGTCAGAGGCATTGTTGTGTGGAATACCATGACGGTGGATAAAGCAGTCCATGAATCCACAGATGGTGGTCTTGGCAGAAGCATTGCATGCAGGATAGGCAAACCCATATCCAGAGTAAGCGTCTATTCCAGTGAGAACAAACTTCTTCCCTTTCCATGATGGATGAAGTACAATATAATCAACCTGCCACCAGGTAGCTGGTTGATCACCCTGAGGAATGGTGCCACATCGAGGGTTCAGTGTTGGTTTCTACTGCTGGCAAATTGGGCACTCAGCAGTGGCTGTAGCCAGCTCAGTCTTAGTGAGTGGATGTCCATGTTGCTGAGCCCGTATTAACCTCCATCCCTGCCACCATGGCCACTTTGTTCATTGCTCCATTGGGCAATGACAGGTGTGGCTGGGGAAAGACGGTGAGTGGTGTCCACAGAATGGGTCATCCTGTCCATTTGATTATTAAAATCCTCCTCTGCTGAGGTCACCCTTTGGTGAGGACTCACATGGGATACAAATATCTTCACAGTTTTTGACCACTCAGAGAGGTCCATCCACATACTTCTTCCCCAGATTTCTTTGTCACCAATTTTCCAATCATGCTCCTTCCAAGTCCCTGACCATCCAACCAAACCATTGGCTTCAGCCCATGAATTAGTATATATATGCACATCTGGACATGTCTCCTTCCATGCAAAGTGCACAACCAGGTGCACTGCTTGAGGTTCTGCCCACCAGGAAGATTTCCTTTCACCACTGTCCTTCAGGGATGTCCTGGAAAGGGGCTTTAGTGCTGCAGCTGTCCACTTTTGGGTGGTGCCTGCATATTTTGCAGAACCATCTGTGAACCAGGCCCTAGTCTTCTCTTTCTTTGTTAACTGATCATAGGGAACTCCTCATGAGGCCATCGGTGCAGGCTGGGGAGAGAAGGCAGGATGGCAGGAGTGGAGACCATGGACATTTGAGCCACTTCCTCATGTAACTTACTTGTGCCTTCAGGACCTGCTCGAGTCTGATCACATACATACCACTTCCATTTGATGATGGAATGCTACTGTGCACAACCCACTTTATGGCTAGATGGGTCAGAAAGCATCTACTTCATGATAAGCAGTTCAGGTCACATGGTGACTGGAGGAGCCATAGCCAAGTGTTCAGTTTACACCAAAGCCCAGTAACAGGCCAAGAGCTGTCTTTTCAAGGGAGAGCAGCTATCTGATGAAGATGGCAGGGCCTTGCTCCAAAATCCTAGAGGCCAACACTGTGATTCACCTATGGGGGCCTGCCAAAAGCTTCAAACAGCATCCTTATCTGCCACTGACACCTCAAGCACCATTGGATCTGCTGGGTCATATACCCCAAGTGGTAGAGCAGCTTGCACAATAGCCTGGACCTGTTGCAGAGCCTTCTCCTGTTCTAGATCCCACTCAAAACTGGCAGCCTTTTGGGTCACTCAGTAAATAGGTATGAGTAACACAACCAATGAGAAATGTGTTGCCTCCAAAATCCAGATAGGCCCACGAGGCGTTGTGCCTCTTTCTTGGCTGTAGGTAGGGCCAAGTACAGCAACTTATCCTTCACCTTAGAAAGAATATCTCAACAGGCTCCACACCACTGGACCCCTAGAAATTTTACAGAGCTATAAGTTCCCTGAATTGTAGTCGGATTTATTTCCCATACTTTGGCACACAAATGTCCCACCAATAAGTCCAGTATGTTTGCTACTTCTTGGTCACTGGATCCAATCTGCATAATGTCACCAATGTCATGGACCAGTGTGATATCTTGAGAAAGGGAAAAATTAACCAATGTCTCTCTGAATAGGATTATGACACAAAGTGGTAGAGCTGATATACCCCTGAGGTAGGACAGTAAAGGTATATTGCTGGCCTTTCCAGCTGAAGGCAAATTGCTTCTGGTGGGCCTTATGGACAGGAATGAAGAAAAAGGCATTTGCCAAGTCAATGGCTGCATACCAGGTACCAGCAGATGTGTTAATTTGGTCAAGCAATGAAACCACATCTGGTACAGCAGTTGCCATTGGAGTCACCATTTGGTTAAGCTTATGATAATCCACTGTCATTCTCCAAGATCCATCTGTCTTCTGCACAGGCCAAATGGGAGAGTTGAACAGGGATGTGGTGGGAATCACCATCCCTGCATCTTTCAAGTCCTTGATGGTGGCACTAATCTCCACAATCCCTCCAGGGATGCGATATTGTTCTGGATTTACTATTTCTCTAGTTAAAGGCAGGTCTAATGGCTTTCATTAGGGTGGCTTTCCCACCATAATAGTCCTCACCCTACCAATCAGGGAGCCAATATAGGGATTCTGCCAGCTGCTAAGTATGCCTATGCCAATTATGCATTCTGACACTGGGTAAATGACCACAGGATGAGCCCCTGAACTCACTGGACCCACTGTAAGTTGGATCTGAGCTAAAACTCCATTAATTACCTGACCTCCATAAGCTCCTACTTTAACTGGAGGACCACAATGTTTTGTGTCCTCTGGAATCAGCATCAGTTCAGAGGCAGTATCCAGTAGTCCCTGCAATGTCTGATCATTTCTGTTTCTCCAATGAAGAGTTATCCTGGTAAAAGGCCAGAGATCTCCTTGGAGAAGCAGGGGAGAAAGATTAACAACATAAATCATTGGTAAGGAAGTGGGGTCCTTCCTCAAGGGGACCCAATATCCCTTTCATTCAGTGGGTTCTGGGTTTGTAAACTGGCTCCATTCTGGAAATTGATTGAGGGGCTGTGATTCTCTGTTTTTTATAATTAAAATTAGTCTTTTGTCCATTCAACCTGGAAGTTTTCTGCTTTTATAAATTAAGTAGGAATGTAGTAGGCTTCCTATCAATTTCACTTCTAGGAACACTGTGATTAATTAGCCAATGCCAGAGGTCTACATGAGTCACACTATTCTGATTGCTGTTTTGCTTCTGTTGTCCATTACAGTAGCTATGTGCACCTTGCCTTTGATGGTTGAGTGCTGCCACTTGGCCCCTGCCACCTGGGGATCCAATTATTCCAATTGTATTTAAATTTTGTAGTTGAGTGACTGTGGTTCCCACTGTTAGATCTTACATACAGAGAGGAGCAATTACAGGGCTCTTCAAAAATCCAGGTGCTGCCCTCACAAATCTATTTCCGAAGACATTGGTCAAGGGTATATCTTCTGCACCCTCCCAGCTGGGATGAGTAGGTCTAAAGTGACTAACTCACTACACCATCCCAATCTCCCTAAGCCCTTGGATCCCTTCCTCCACATTAAACCAAGGGAGATCAGGCATTCCCAGCTTGCTCACAGGAGCCATCTTTTAATCCATATTTCATCTCACCAAGCAAATAAACTATTAGAACCTTTTTTCACTCCCCAAGCTGCAACATTAAAAGCAGGGCCCCTTGTTAGTGGGCCCAAATCAATAAATTCAGCCTGATCCAACTCTGTGTTCCTTCCACCATTATCCTACACCCTTAATATCCATTCCCATGCCTGTTCTCCAGATTCCTGTTTATATAAATTAGAAAACTCAAATGGTTATTTTCAAGTGTAGCGAACCTCCTCATGGGTCACACTCTCAACCTCACCTGTAGGGGCCCACAGGGACTTTAGTTATAGGTCTAGAAGCAAATGTGGTATTGGGGGTGGCTACTGAAAAGAATCAACATTATCTTGCCTGGCAACTGCCTTAGGGGAGGCCATCTCTGTTTCCTCAGGCAGTGCATGGTTTATTTCCTCTCCTTTGGCAGAGGGTGTCCTCATAAACACATCCAGGATCAGTACTTTGCATCCTTCAATTCAATCAAGTTGACACTCAGTATTAATCATCACATATTTATTGTGGCTACTATGCTGCCAGGTTATATTTTACCAGAATGCTAGCTACTTCAAACAAACAAACAAAAAACAAGCAAGCAAGCAAACAAACAACAACAACAGCAAAAACTCGGCACCTTTAGAGTTGTTTTGCTTGGCAATAACCTTGTGTTTCTGAACCAGGAAATTGAGTATGAGGAGAGAGATTAAATGTGCTGCAGACAACTTTCAAGAAAATAGGGGTGCTTCTTTCTAAATTATACCAAGACAGGGCTATCAATTGTATGTTTCAGTATAGTTTTATCAGTCTTAATGTTACTAAATATGTTGTCCAGATTTTCACAATAGAGTGACAGGCAGCTATAGTTTTCAGGATTGTTGTGAGTATTTATTTTCCTGTATCTTATGTATTTTAGTGGGTTACATCCAGGCTGTCAGCTAGAAAATCTTATTTTAAAGTAAAACTTCAATTTTTCACCTTTTTGAGTGAGTATTTAATCACCCATGGAGATTTCTTTTTCTTTCCTGTATTTATTTCTATTTTATTTTCCAAACTTAATACTCTTCTAGTAATATGTAAAAGTCAAAATATGTAGTTTCTATATGTAGCGCATGTACAAACTAACTAGAAAGAGAGAGAGGAGAGACAATCACAAACGTTGTATTTTTTTGGTTTGTGATACGTGCTAAGAAGAGGGCTATATGAGTTACTTTGTTTCATTCTCATTCACCATAGAGTTAGGTGATATTAGCCCTGTATCACATTGAAGAAACTAAGGCACAAAGAAATTAAGTAATTTTTCAAGGCCACACCATTCTTCTTCTTATTATTATTTATTTATTTATTTACTTTTTTTGAGATGGAGTCTCGCTCTGTCACCCAGCCTGGAGTGCAGTGGCACCATCTCCACTCACTGCAACTCTGCCTCCCAGGTTCAAGCCATTCTCCTGCCTCAGTCTCCCGAGTAGCTGGGACTACAGGTGCCCACCACTATGCCCAGCTAATTTTTTGTATTTTTAGTAGAGATGGGGTTTCACCGTGTTAACCAGGATGGTCTCGATCTCCTGACCTCATAATCTGCCTGCCTCAGCCTCCCAAATTGCTGGGATTACAGGCGTGAGCCACCACACCTGGCCCTCACACCATTATTTGTTAGTTCAAGTTTGGCCTGGGAATGCGCTAATAAAATAGATCACATATTCTTTAGCATCTATTCATTTCTAACCCAAGGCTCTCAGTTCCAGATTTCAAATGAATTGTTTAAAATAACAAAACAAAACAACGCTTTCTCTGCTCTCAGTTTCAGACTTTAAGTAAATTGTTTAACAAGAAAAAATAAATAAATAAAACCATTCCTTCTTTCTAATACTTTCGCTTTAATTTAGAGAGATTGTCTTCCTTGTTTTGTGATAGGAACCCATGCATGACATATAAATAGCTATATAAAAATAATTCTACACTCCATATTGAAGAAAAATGTTCACAATATCTGTGAAACTATGTAAGAGCCCTGCTGCATCCCAGGTTGTAAAATTTAGGACTCCCATTTCTTAGTCTATCAATGAGTCTCTTGGTTATGGACTGGACATCTAACTGGCAAGTTTGTAAAAGGACCCCAATACTCAAGAAGCTTACACATCTAATAGGAGAATCATTCCCCCATCCCCTTCATAAAGACAAGCACATTTATAGTCTCAAGAGTCCTGACTTCCTCAGGGATTTCCTTGAAAAAAAACTGACTATGGGAAGCTTCGGAGGAGGCCTACCTGCGCTTTGAGTGAAAGGAAAGAATCTGTTGAAACTGAAAGAGGCAGGAGCATGTGTGTAAAAAGTTTCAGAAACAGAACTAGAGTCAGTAGTGGAGGAACTCACTGTGAATCAACTCAATAGAGAAAGCTTGGCCAGAATAGTGTTGATGGCCTCACGATAAAAACGAGTAAGTGGAGCGAGTCCTTCAAAGGACAACTTTGAAGGCAACAGTCAGGAATTTATCCATTATCTAGAGGGCAATGGATACCATTCTTGAACTTAACAAATGGGTTATTTCACAGACAATGTGGTGACTATGCAGGGCTGTTCTGTGACACGTGTACTCCTGGAATGCTAGCAGCCAGCAAAAGGGAGGAGAAACAAACAGACAACTAAATTCGATGAGGAGAGGAAAGCAGTCCATTTTCATGTCATTGATTTCTACAGTTTGTTCACCTGTTTGTTGAGGGTCGTTTCATTTACTTGCTATTTCTTTTTTCACTGCTCAGCACTTCTCTCAAGTACTGCTTAGTTATTGACTGAGTGTGACACTTTCTGTGTAAGTTAGGCAACTGGGGAAGAAGGGGTATGTAGTGAAGGACAGTAGGCACAGTTTAGTAAGTTATTCTACTCGTGCGTAAAAAATTCATTGACCAGAAAGGGTTAATGCCCCTCCAAATGGCTTAACTTAATCCCCAAGTGCAATTGGCTCATTTGAAGGATCTGGCCCACTGAATGCGTGTTAGCTGAGAAGCTGATACACCTCTTCACCAAGTCCGGTGCAGTGAGGTTAAACCCAAGGGCATGCAATAGGTCAGTAGCAGAGTCAGGTATAAAATCTCAGCCATCTGAACCCCTTAAAGTGCTCTCTTCACTCGACTAGGCTTTATTCTCTTATGAGGTATGAGTAGAAAATATAAGAGTCGGGAAAAATTAAGGCATAAAATTAAAAAATTTTTGCAGTAGGTATATTCAGACCTGTAGGAGGAAGAAATATGGAAACAGATGAAATAAACTTCAAGTACAAGTTAAGTAAATGCTTTATAAATATTTAAAATGCATCAGAAAAGGCCAACCAACCCTGTTTTGGGATTGTGCAAGGAATACAGTTATGCCATATAATGTGAACATAGCTCCTTCTCTTTTAATTGACTTGAGATATATTAAAATTAACATTGTTTCTGAATTACATATAAAATACACATACTGGAAAGATGTATGAAAACAGAAATTTTGAAAAATAAAAATAATGGTTATGAAGAAGAGAACTAAAAATTCAAAGGATTGTGCCTTCTATATGCCATAAGGATGGTATAGTGGAGATGTTAAAAGCTCAGGATTGAGAACCAAATGCCAGAGCTTGCATCCCCACTCTGTTGCTTTTAGTAGTGGTGATCAAAAAGTCATTCAATCTTTTAGGTCTCAGGTTCTTTATTTGGAAAAATGGGAATAATAATAAAAGTAGGTATACAGTGTTCCTTGAGATTTAAATGAGATAGTGCATATAAGGTACTTAGGACAGTTCCTAACATGTGGTAAACCCACCATACATGTTAGCTCTTATTCTAGTTTACCAAGGAGCTATCTAAATTGGAATCGTCGTGAATGGAGGACATGTGTAGGTCTATGGGGACACATTACTACATTGCCTCTCTTCTATCTTGGATTCTAAAGTTGTGTAATTAGGGGACCAGTGATGTGGTATAAATTGGAAAAATTAGACTTTTATGAGATGTTATTTTTAGACCAAAACTTTGTCCATGGGCAATACGGATTGAGAACTCGTGACTTTGATCAATAAAAATATTTAATCAAAAGATAATGGAAGTCAAACATTTCTTTTTCTTCAAAAAGATTTCTGGATCCAGATTATCCATGTAACTGCCCACACTCTCTATTTTGATTCTATAGTTTTATTTAAGGCATTATCCCACATAGCAATTATGAAAGAGAATGCTCTAACTCTTACAGTCTCTGTGGGCATGGTTTCCTTTTTCTCAGACTTCTGACCAATAACCTTGCTTTATCCTAGATCAATAGTCTGTGAAGCCCACTAAAACCCTAGAAAAAATTATGTGTGTTTGTGTATGTATGTTCACAGATTTCTTTGGGAAGAGGGTATATACAGTTTATCAGATCCTTGAAATAATGAAAGACATCAAAAAAATTAAGAGTCCTTACCTATCTGGGTCTTCATTTTTACCCCATTTTTTAAAATCCAATTTCCATTTTGCCCTTTAAACGACTTTTGTTAATGGCCCCATGATAAGGTCCAGTCTATTCTCTGTCACTGTACACTTGATTCTCTTATTCCTGGTTTCTTGTCTTATCCCATAATCTTAGCTAGCCAAGGCCTGGTGCTGATAGGATTTTTCTTTTCTGATATTTGACTGCACAGCTTCTGTAGCTACATAGATATTAGGCTTTCAGACGGAGGAAAGAAACAAAGCAAGGGCTTTCTTCACTTCAGGGAGTTAAAAGACAGATTCCGAAAGACAAAAGATGAGGACTGAATTGCACTGAATCACATCCTGCATGATATTGATATTGAACTTTTTATGGGTCTATGTCATAACGCCCATATTTTTCATGACAGATAAGATATAGTTTAGATGATATAGTACAGACACAATTTATAATCCCCCACAATATCTAGAATGCTCTGTGTATAGGACACATGTAAACATTGGGGGGATTAAATTGGTCATATTCATTCTCTCTACTTTTTTCCCTTTTTTGTCTTTACCTTTCTCTGCTGATTCTTATTAATAATATTCATGTGAATACTGATGTTTTCTGAAATAATCATATAAATGATGGAAATTTTCTTTTTTCTTCTTCCTAGAAACGTTGATTTTTCTTCTGACAATGCCTGAGTTATCACTGCTTAGAATTTTGTCGTACTGTGGCCAATCTGAAAGTCACTTTTCTAGGCTCTACTTTACAAAGAAGTAGTCAGAAAACTTAAAATCTAGTGGTCACTTTCACTGGCTTGCTAGTTTTCAGTAATGGAAAACACTTACTGTTTTTCCCTCACACTTCCAAGTAAAGAAGCCCTCAGGCAGTGGCTCTCGACCAGGGGCAATTCTACATTTTCACTCCCACCCCAGACATTTGGCAATAGTTAGATACATTTTGGTTGTCATAACTAATAGGGGTGCGACTAGTATTTCCTGGGTGGATACAATGCACAAGACAGTCTCCTACAACAAGGAATTATCCAGTGCAAAACGTCAATAGTGCTGCAGTTGAGAAACTCTGCCCAAGAGCGATGTCTTCAGTATCAGTCACTGCATCTTACATTCTCTTTCCTGGAGAAGAGGAGCAGCTTATTTCGTTTGCAAGTATAAACCAGAGATGCCTGCTGCAGCCTGTCCTTTTGCTTTTCTTTCTGGAATCCAACAGCCTACGGAGTAGGTGGATTTCCACCTGCTGTCGACCATGTGATAAAGTTGGTAGAGCAGGCTGTGCTCCTACCACTGCGGGACTGCAGGGGTTTTGTTTGTTGTCTGTTTGGTGGTAATGGGAAGGGGGGTGACTTCAATTCAGAGGAGCCTTAGCAAGCCTATTAGGACTTATCTAAGCTGTGTCCTTCACTATTGCTTTTATCAGTAATAAAGCTGACATTTTGATCTCTAACTGTCTGACTCCTGTATCATTCTCTAAATTGGTTCTGATCTCAGGTTGGGAACAGTGGTGTTATTTTTGACCCCCTAAAACCCAAAATCTGTTACTGTCTGATGGTTCAGGATCTTAATGGCTTACCTCCAGGATTCTTGCCCTTTTATGTCAGAGGATCTCACTCAGACAAAGACTGCCAAAATACGATACTAACTAATTAATATAAGACCCACACACACGAGGGCTGAAATTATCAAAATAAAAACACTAGATATCAATTTAAGCCTTCTTTTTTGAACATGGTATTTTGCTTTTAGTAGGTAATATAAAAGAAAATGTATTATAAAGATGTCCCTATGGGATTTTTTTTTTTTTTTCCTAGAAATGGCAGTGAATTCCTTACTTAGAAAGTATCGAAAATCCTAATATAACTGCAGGCATTTTCTATCCATCTTCAAGAATTTTATTCACTGGTAATAGATGTGCCAGATATAGTGAATCTTGAGTAATAAGGAGCAAGGCAAAAGAGAACATTTAGGTTTTGTAAAAGATGAAGGTGAGTTAAAGTTGTTCAATAAGATACTGTGGTCCTAACATGAAATAGAGTCTATGAGGTACTGTCATAAAGCAATGAGATTGATTGCCTAAATCCACACAGAAAACCTAGCTCCCTGGTTTTTGTTATACCCATCCGTGAGAAGAGTATGTTGTTCTTATGACATTGTAGAGGGCAATGCTATTTTAAGTGATGAGAAAAAGAAGGATGTTGTATACAATGTCAACTACCCTACAACTTTCTGAAAACATATCAGTTAGTCAGGAGAGACAGTACAGCTAAGTCGTTTTGGGCTCATGCTACATGCCCAGCACAGTTCTCAGGGATCCCTGTGCTCCTTGCTGTCATGCAGAGACACAGGCTGTCAGGGATTCACCTTCACAACCTTGGCAACAGAAGTTAGAGAAGATGGAAAGTCACCTACTGGTTCTTAACCCTTTTCCTCAAGCAAGATATATGTCACTGTTGGCCTAAGCAAGTCAGTGACCACATCTAACTTCAAAGGTGGTGATAATCTCACCATGTACCTGGAAGAAAAGGAAAATTGAAATGTTATGAATGTTGTGAATAGTTCCGCTAATTACTACACATGTCATTACCAAAATTCTAGAGCAAATCCATTGTACTTGATAGCTAATCTTTAAATATACTTTTTATTAATGACTATGGCAATTTACAAAGTGCCCTGAATTTACAAAATAATCAGGATATCCAAAAGTACCTTAGTAGGGTGCAGTATTTAATATTCAGTGTTTCAGACTCTCTGAGACCTGTACAGACACAGTGATTCCAATCTCTGTTCATGTCAGGCACTGTCATGTACTTACACAGTGTACAGTGTAATTTGGGAAGACCTACAGCACTGTAACCCCATATTCTCACAGGTGCCCAGTTTAAGCCACTGCATTGACTGATGGCATCTTCCTAAGAATGTGTTAAAGACATATAGAAAAATACTTCTTTCTACATTTTGTAACTTGTGTCTTTGCTTTCAGTATAAAGATTTAGAATGAATACTATGGGAAAGGGTAGCTGTGGCACAAAGACTACAGGGAAATGAAAGATTTTTTCTTTCAAACCTACTGAAAAACCAATTCAAATTTCCATGTCAAGTTAAGAAGATTATTGAATATGTATAAAATAATACTTAGGAGACTCAGGTTATATTTTAGACTGTGTGTCCTTTGGGCACACCTCTGAACCTGTATGAACCTCACTTCTTTTCTTGCTAAATAAGGAGAAGGGTTAGTCCAATGGTGTTCTCGTTTACTTCATTCACATAAATCTCAATTGTGATCATTTCTGTTGAGATATTTGGGGCAGTGTAAAGGTTGCAGATGAGGGAGTATTGATGAATAAGAGGAAAAATGGAGGCAAAGAAGGTGTAAGTGTGGCAAAAGAATAGGGAAAAGAAAAAAGAGGACAAGGAAAAGGAGGACAAAATAATGGGTATGCACGCTCATGGAAGCTATGACACAGCATGAGAGCAAATATGGACTGTGACATAGGAGACATAAAGATTTCATGAACACTGCCCAATTTTAACAGTGGGTAAGAAACACAATTTTCCAAACACCCTTTGAGAATGGAAAGTTTATGATGGTTTTAATGTGATGTTCTAAATCATAACTTTTCACCATTAAGCAAATGTTGCATGATAATGTGGTGCCTTTATACCTTTCTTGTTCAATCGCCTAAATCGGGCACTTGGATATCTCTATGGACATGAGGTGCATCACTCTACAAAGTCTTTAGAGATGCTGGACACTCAGAACAGACAAATCCTTACTGTGTTCTTAACAGTGATAAAAGAAACATTGGAAGCAATGGGATCAGGGGAATTAGAGGAAACGCTCATTAAAACAAATTTAAAAGGTCTAATGATTAAAATATTGATTAATTAGCCAAACATCGATTAGCAGTCACACCTTATCAACTACAAAGTTTCTAATTACTGCACCATTATTCCATAGATTGACCTGTTCTTTCCTGTCACTTATGATGAAGAACAATTTTTATTAAGTGGGTTTTGGATTTTTGACCTGTAAAATTTTAATAGGGAGTATGAAGTGGGTGTCATGTGTGGTTTGGCATTATATTCACCAAGGGACAGATAGTTACTGTCTCTACTTAACTAGAAGCACAAGAGAGCAGGAGGGACACGAACACTAAGGGATTAAAATCTTACCGTCTTTCCAATACAAAAAAAAAAGAAAGAAAAAAAAGCTACAAGTTCATCCACTGAATGGGGAAAGAGGAAAATGTTTGCCCTTCTTGTTGTTCCATATAAAATGAATGATAAGAGAACTCTCAACCACAGTGTATAAATTACAGATTGGCCAGATTTGGAGAGACCTTATGAGTAACACAAAATAAAGAATCTGTTACAGAGTTCATTTTATGCAATTTGGGAGCTGGTTAAACCATTTATAGAAGATGGTTGCTCCTCTATCTTGTACTGAGCATGATGTTGGCAAAGCAAACAGCCAGGAATTAATAATGAACAGGAAGTGGGGAAGAGTAAGGACAAACTGGAACTGGCACCTGCCTCTCGCTGCCTGCAACATCACCGATCTAGGTGACCTGATGCAGTCTTCACCTTGGTGCTGCCCATGCACATGATCCGGGATTCAGAGAAGCAGAAAGAGGAGATCCTGTGGGAGCTGCTAGATTTGCTGATGGCCCAGCTACTGCCCCACACCAAAGGAGCAAGTCAGTAGATCAGGGAAACTTGTGAACTGCAACAAACATTCCCAAAGTAGAAATGGTTGCTCCTCTACTTCTGTCTTTCAAATCTTGCATGCAAATTATTCTTATGATCAACCCTAATCCACTACCATCAAAAAAGGCAGTTCTGGGAAACAAAGCTCTAGCTTAACTCAGCTGGCACAGTGCAAAGCCATCACCAAAAGCAAAAAGGATTCTAACCTGCAGTTCCATAAACACCAGCATCTGAGCCTCTGGGGATGTATCGATACAAGAACAGACATCAGGTGACAGTGGTCTACCGCTGAACCAACAAACTTCCTTTTCTAGCAAGAATTTTTTTTCTTTTTTTTTTTCTTTTTTTTACAGATGTGAAGCAGGAAGAGAGAAATAAAACATGATTCACACGAGGCCAATGAAAATACTCCATTTTTAATATTTCAGCTGGGCAATTTCTGGACATCTTGCAAGGAAGATCCTGTTGATCTCAATAACTGTCTATTTAAATTTGCTGAGGCAGAGCTTATGTCTTGATTCACCAAAAGAAAAGGCCAATACGCCACACAGGGTTACAATCTCAATATAACTGTCTGGAAGTGCTGCTCCAGGTTTACCCCTGATGAGATCAGCTCTAAGGCCAGAAAGCAGATTTACAGCATGAACATAAATGAGCAGGGGGCACACCTTTTTGATCATACATATGCTTGACAGGCAAAATGTGCTTATGACCTTATTGTCAAATAAGTAACAGCACATACGCTCCTTGAGGTCTGTGGAAAATGACATCCTGAAGACAATTCAGAGCAGAGCATTAGGCTGACAAGACCAATAACCATAGTCGGAAAAGGGCCAGCATCGAGGAGCTCGTGCTCGATATGTGTCGTGCAGGGGAGAGACTCCTACAGACTTGGCTGCTGGGTCCTACTGAGGGAACATGTTTTAGAAATAGCTAGCTTCAGAAGCAGTTGAAAGGAGGACTGGCATTATGCCCAGATAAGAAATGCCTTACCTGCTTCTGCATGTGAGGAGGCAAGAAATCTAGAGGAAACATACTGCAAGCCTATAAGCCAAGTGAAACAGTTCGTGTTCTGAAGAGTCCCTGACATTTTCGCCATTTTATGTACCCGAACGTGGAAGAGCATCCAGGAAAGGAGGTTCTTTCTCTACGAGACATTTTATTCATCTCTTGTAATTTATATAATAAATTTTGTCCATTAGTAATCCAAGACTAAAAAAAAAAAAATGAAAGGAAGCATTTAGGAAATCAACTGGATAACTCTGGTCTTAATTTTTTCAAAATTCTTTGGGCACTTCAGTTAAGTTGTTTTCTGAACCTGAATTAAGATTTCCTATCCCTGACTGTTTAGATTTGCATATATGGCAAATATAATAAGATGTGTAAGTAAATGTTTACTCCACATTGTATTACATAGAGTAAGTCTAAATATTAATAGATGAACAGTTACACCGTTACCTTACAGTGAAAGGTCATAGTAGTTCCCCATCCTTGTGTGTGTGAAAATACAGAAACAGTGTAAGAGAAATAATATAGAGTGCAAAATTTGAGGCTCCTTGTGGTATAATGCTTAGCTTAAATTAGGACACAAATGAAGAAAAATCTTGATAACAATTCAAGAAGAACAAAAATATTGTATTATTATTTTTAAATATCTTGTTCCCATTTTACAATTGAGTTTTATTCATGTTCATAAATTTGGAGAAATTCCTTGTGTATTAAGACTATTAAACCTTGCTTTATCACATGTATCACAACCACCTCTCTGGTTTCTCTTATGTATTGGCAATGACCTCAAACATACTGATTTTTCCTTTTTGGCTCTTTGTGTAATTTTTATGCTTAGAGATGAGTCCTGTTCAGGTAAAAGTCTTCCTACTTATAGAAAAAAGAGTGTAAAGACAGAGCAGAGAAAGTCAAGGAGACACACACACACACACACACACACACAGAATATGAGAATGAATTATCTTTATGGCAACATATCCTTTGATTTCCCCCAGAAAAGCATTCAAGAAATTATCTGTACATGATTGTTGTTTTGAGATAATCTTTTTCTCTCATGTCAAGACTTTTAAAGACATATTTAATATTTCATATACATATATGAAGATAAATTATTATGTATGATTTATAAATCATTCACACCATTGAAAATTGTTTGATATCTTCATTTATGACTTAAATTTGTCAAATTTTTCCTTGTAATTCAATTTATTTTTCTGCTACTTATTTTTAGGCTACATCATTAGCTGCATACAAATTCATGATTTTTATTCTTCTTGGGATGAACTTTTTTGTTTTTTTTCTGTATTCTTTAACTCTATTAATATGTTAGTTTTGCTTTTCTGTTTTGCCAATGTTACCATTGCCTCATCAACTTTCCTTTGGTTATTGCATTGCTGGTCTATAATTTTCTTTTCAGTTGTATTACTGTAGTGGATTTTAAAACTCCAATCTGAGAGTTTCAGACTTTTAATTGGTGAGTCTAAGCCATTTACATTTTTTATAATTGTTAAAATATTTGATCTAATTTCTATATTATTATTTTATATTCTCGGCTTACCATGTTTTCTTTTATTCCATAATTTTCTCCTTTCCTTCCTTTCTTGGAAAAAAAACTATTTTAATTTTCTTTTTTAGTCCTCTCTGCTTCCTTCAAAGCTATTTGCCCCATTTCTATTACTTTAGTTGTTACTGTTAAATTTGCAACACATACGTAGAAAAAGTTGTCTCTGAACCATGGTGGAGGAGTAACTTTGAATGCTTTATTGGCTACAAATGTGTCTGAATTATTTTTGTACTTTCTCTACCTCTATTGAAAAAGAAAGTGTAATTTCTGTTTTTATAGAGCACATCTTACCTCTATAAATCAATGTCATTAATAACTAAATAAAATTCTATGTTCTCATGAGTCATATATTAAAGGAATTTAATGGAGTCAACCTGTGAAAGTGAGTTAATAAGAATTAATCAGAATCCGTTCTCAATATTCTCAACTTATATTTATTTTGTTTTGTCAGTGTAGGTCATTCAATCTTAGAAAGCCAAATAATATTCAATATCTGATACATAATAGATAACCATAGTCGGAAATAACCATAGTCGGATATAGTTGGATTGATGGTATTTTCGTTTTCGTTTTCCATTTTTTTGAAATCCATCTAACTTTAGATTAGCTTATCAAAATATGAAGATGGTCATCTTTTTAATATGTTCATTGGCTTAAGCAGTTTTTGATGGGTCGTTTCACACCCAAACCATAATGCAAAACTTTTTATATTTCCTGTGACAGAAGACTTTAATTCTCATTGATGTATTTTAATGACCAACTCATAAATCCCTCACTGAGACCCCTTATTTAGCTACCACTATACCATTTGAAAAAAAATGGAAGATATGGAATGCTTCTGGGTTTACTTTTAGCTCCAAAATAAATTGTATCAGTGAATACGTTTTAGACACAGTCTTTTGAGGACTTTTGAGGCTTACCTTAAAGCCTAAAGTAAACACAACATCAACCAAAGTTAATTTAGTTAAACACAGTTAAAATGTAAAACTGAGGTTTCTGTTGTCAATTGAGCCCTAGAATTTAGGATTGGCTTATATTTGAGATCAAACGTAGTGTGCTATTTTAAAAATTGGAAGAGATCTACATTTTTCTGAAATTGTATTTAAAATCAATTACAACTATTTGTTTATTCCAAATAGGACAAAGTACATAACAATTATAAAACAACTTACATTATTCTACTACTGAAATATATTTTGTAATTAAGAAATAAACTCATGTATAAATTAGAACTTTAGGTTGTACGTAAAAACAATCTAGTTCATGTTTTAATTTAAGAAAGAAGAGAAATTTATTTTAGGGATACCATGATCTTCATGAAGCAAGCACAAAATAACAATTGCATTCAGGGACAAAAGTCGTATTAGGATTCTCCCTTTATATCTGCTTTCCATGGTCTTTGGACATCTGATTTCTCCTTGTTTTGTTCTTTGCAGACCAGCTATCACTGCTCTTCCAGTCTTCCAAGCAGAAGACATGGCAAATGATTTCTCATTCATTGCATATAGTACAGCATCAAATTCGCAGAGAGAAACTGATTTTGCAGACATTTTTTTTTCTAAAATTCTGAAACAGTTCTTGATGGGTTCAGCTTCAGTAAGGTACTTACTGATGGATGCTGTTTGTAGCCAGGGGACAGTAACTGGAGAATCGATTGACTTGTCTTACTTGGATTAGGAACCCTTCCCTGAATCAATCAACTGTGATCAGCAATTGTGTGTCATCATCCTACATGGTAGCTTACTATATTCAGATAAAGAAGTGGAAAGATGGGGCTAGATTTCAAAGAAAAGGAGATACTTTCTCTACAAAATGGGATGGTAGCCATGCTGAATCAAGAAAGTCAATTTAGTAGCATCTATATGCACACTTTTAAAAAAAGTGTTTTCCTTATGAACTAGTAAGGAAACACAAACATAAGTCTTGCTTAACTTCTTAAAAATTACAATCTCGTTTTAACTTTTTAAAGAAAATATTTTTGAGCCCACATTTTTGATAAGATAGTGACTTAAATAAATAATTCTCATCTTCACTAGAAATAATTACTAGTTCCATTTTTTTTTTTTCTGAAGAGAAAACTGATGTGACTTTGCCAAAGTTGCTCAATGAATTTGTTAGGATCTTTTGGTTGCAAGTGATAGACAACCCAATTCAAACTGAATTAAGTAGAAAAGGGGATTTGTACAACCTCATTTTAACTTTTTAATGGATATTTGCAGCAAGGAAATAAACTTGATTCAATGGGGGATGTGATATTGAATCCGTGGCAACTGGGAAGTAGCAGTAGATAACGAATTCACCATCCTGAGCTGGGCAGAGTGAATGTAAGACCCAGCCACAAATCTGAACAACAAAACACTATAGAGATAAAAAATGTAAAAACCAGGATAAAAATGTACAGTCTAATTTCCTGCTAATTTATCTCCTACTTGGAGAAAATGACAAGAAACTCATCAATAAAAATGATCACGCAAGCTCCACTCTCTGAATCTGGTTGAGGTTTTCAAAATTGAGATAGCATCCTCTTGGCATACCTTTGTATTTGCCTCAGCAACTCTCAGATCATGGAACAAAGAAACATCTCGACTGTTGCAGGGAGGGTTGGCTCTGCCTGAATCCTTTGAGAATCACCTTTGTCAGTGGCACAGTCGACAGAAGGGTAGTGAAGACAGTAATGAAGAAATTAATACTTGCCAAGCCTTTGACATGGTCAATTAAAGTTAAAACAGTTGTTAGACTCACATTGAATCTACTGATGATAATATATGTCTGGAAAATGGTTTAACATTGTCAATACACAGGGAAGACATTATTTCATCTCCTTTGTTCCTTTCTAGTTAGATTAAAAGCATGTAGAAATATTCCTTCAACCATCAGCACCCTTCCATCAGAGGGCCTAAATGGATGAAGGGGGTCCTTATAGACTTGATTATACTCTGCTTTGGCTCCAGCCTGTTCATCCCTATTACGTCTGTGCAGCTAAGGACAGACACAGAGCTTAGGATCAAGGGTTCTCTGACATTGCAGATCTGTGCTCCGAGTGACCAATAAAATGCCACTGCCAGTAGCCTTGGCTTTTACAGCTATGCGGGGAAAGGAGGAAAACAAGATTAAGGGGAATTGAGAAGTTGTGACACAGAGCCCCTTATGTTTTCCAAAAAGGCCCACGAGGCTTTAAAATTAGAAATATATACATGTGTTCAGAACAAAACCATTCTTGCCAACATCAATGAAAGAAGTTTTGAAGGGACTGTACTTTGGCACTTAACTGAATACGACTGAATAATTTCAGGTGCTGATTTGTAAACTAACAACTTAAAAAAAGCTCTTTGTTGCTTTACAAATGTGAAGTGGTGTGATTCCTCTGGGAATTCTGAGCAAGCAAATATTTTTGTTAGACATGACAGTATTTTCCAGGCATATGTTATTATCACTAGTTTCAGTGCAAATCCGGAGATGATCTTTTTTTTTTTTTTTTTGCTTAGCATGTAATGGGCTTGGCAAAACATCCTATCAGGGGTAAAGAAATCAGTCCTATTAATATGAGAATTACATACAAATCCCTAAGGCATGGATGGGAGAGTAAACTTCATACTCTGCATATGCAGCAGCTATATTAACGTGATAGATTTTCAATGCTCTACAGGCTCCATTACTGTGTTTTGGGCCAATAGTCCATGAATTTGAAGGATTTATACAATGGACCATAACAGCTCCTTAGGAACGATTATGTCCCATCAGATGAAAAAATGTCTTTTTAAAACCTCCCTATTAACCTGTTTGCTCCATAGACCATAAGCCTTTGAAGGTTAAATTATATACGTAGCAAAATGGGCCAAATCACCTCGTTTTGTGTTTTAAAATATATTTATGATGAGAAAGCTCTCCAAAATGAGAGAATTGAAATCGTACCCAAGAGTGTCATCAAATCAAGGTGATTTTTAAGTGTGAGCAACAGGCACTACTTGCAATTTCTGCTAAGGAGAGAAATCTTGTTAATCCAGAGATAATAATATGTACCGATTTAGGTACTATTTACATTCACAATCATCTAAAAATAGCTCAAACAATTGAATACAGCCAAAATAGTCAACGTGAGACAACTGCTCTCCAAACTTAGGTATCCACAAAGAATTGTAATAAAGACATAAGCTATAAATTGAATGAAAAAATGTTATTAAAATACTTTATATGGCTGTGTGTGTTATCAATGATTGGAGAATAATATATGAGAAAAGTTAGATTACATGAAGTTTGAATTATTGATATAATTTTATTCTTTTCACAAATACCGTTAGACCTAGTCTTTTGTGGAATACATGCTAAGTATTTAATGCATCTTAGTTATAGTATCAGCGGGGTCCAAATCATTAACTTGATATCTCTCTCACATAATAAGAACCTTCTGGTAATGCTGCTTTAAACCATAAAATGAACTGTGAGAGGGAATTGCTGAGGACAAGTGCTTGCTGATCATGGCATTGTTATGTCTCCATGAGGGTCTGCGAATCAGCCTCTCACCTTGACTACCTAGAGCAAGTCCTGGTAGAGAAAGATGCTCTCATTTCAAAGGTGAGAACTTGCAGTATATACATATAAAATTTGTAGTATAAAGAATAAATTATTCAATTAAAAACTTTTTAGACCAGAATAGTGAGCAGTTTACTTCAGAGAAAATACGATGTGTTTTTCAACTCAAGTACCTTGGTGAATGATTTTCTGCTATTATTCTTGTTCTGTTTAATTCCTGTGAATTCCTGTTAGTGATGTCAATTATATTCCCATATATTTTTGGAACAGTACCTTAAAGTCTTTGGATGAGATGACAACATAAATCTAAAGTGAAATAGAAAATAAACATCTGGCCGGGCGCGGTGGCTCGCACCTGCAATCCCAGCACTTTGGGAGGCCGAGACGGGTGGATCACGAGGTCAGGAGATCGAGACCATCCTGGCTAACATGGTGAAACCCCGAGTCTACTAAAAAATACAAAAAACTAGCCGGGCAAGGTGGCGGGCGCCTGTAGTCCCAGTTACTTGGGAGGCTGAGGCAGGAGAATGGCATGAACTTGGGAGGCGGAGCTTGCAGTGAGCTGAGATCTGGCCACTGCACTCCAGCCTGGGCGACAGAGCAAGACTCCATCTCNTGGGAGGCCGAGACGGGTGGATCACGAGGTCAGGAGATCGAGACCATCCTGGCTAACATGGTGAAACCCCGAGTCTACTAAAAAATACAAAAAACTAGCCGGGCAAGGTGGCGGGCGCCTGTAGTCCCAGTTACTTGGGAGGCTGAGGCAGGAGAATGGCATGAACTTGGGAGGCGGAGCTTGCAGTGAGCTGAGATCTGGCCACTGCACTCCAGCCTAGGCGACAGAGCAAGACTCCATCTCAAAAAAAAAAAAAAAAAAAAGAAAAAAGAAAAAGAAAAAGAAAATAAACATCTATGAATGTATCCCAAATTGTCTTCTCTTTAGTGAATACACAGACTCAGAGCAGAAGTAGTCAGAAAGAATGAACAAGCCTGGGCACACTGGCTCATGCCTGTAATTCCAGCACTTTGGGAGGCCTAAGCGGGCAGATCACCTGAGGTCAGAAGTTTGAGACCTGCCCGGCCAACATGGTGAAACCCTGTCTCTACTAAAAATACAAAAATTAACCGGGCATAGTGGTGTGCACTTGTAATCCCAGCTACTCGGAAGGTTGAGGCAGGAGAATCGCTTGAATCCAGGAGTTGGAGGCCACTGCACTCCAGCCTGAGAGACACAGTGAGACTCCATCTCAAAAATAAGTAAATAAATAAAAATAAGCAACATAATAGATTGATTTATCTTATTTTGTATATTCATTAAAGCACTATTCACAATAGCAAAGACCTAGAATGAAACTAAATGCCCATCAATGATAGATTGGATAAAGAAAATATGGTATATACATATCATGGAATACTATGCAGCCATAAAAAATAATGAGATCATGTCCTTTGCAGGGACATGGATGAAACTGGAGGCCACTATCCTTGGCAAACTAACACAGGAACAGAAGGAAACAACAGACACTGAGGCCCACTTGAGGATGAAACCGGAAGGAGGAAGAGGAGCAGAAAAGACAAATATTGGGTTCTGTTTTAATACCTGGGTGATGAAATACTCTGTACAACAAATCCCCATGACACAAGTTTACTTATGTGACAAAGCTATACTTGTACCCTTGAACTTAAAATAAAAGTTAAAAAAAAATCTGAAAACAATGTTTTTAAATGAGTGAGATAAGAATCGCACCCTTTAGTTAAGACATTTCATTTTTCTTACTCTAACATTAGTCTTCTGCACAATGTGAATATCTATCAGCACGTAGAGAGTAGTATTAACTTATCATGACTATCTTATTGTGCAATTCTCCTTTAGATAGGGATCTGTAAGTGATTTCACTTATAATATGGATTCTTTCTAATCTATATGCTATGACAACTCTTTGTGAACCTATCCATTATTAAATGTGTTGTGATAATTAGGAAGCGTACACCTTTAAAGTGATCCTTACCTAACCTAAGCATACATAACAAGTAAAATTTCCTTGTCTTTCCAGATATTTTCCCCTAATGGTACAGAGATTAAAACTGAAAAATCCAAATAATATTTTCCTTCTCTTTTTTGAATATTGCTTGAAAGAGGCCCATTTTTAGTCAATTCAGCTTTTCCTTTTAAAGACATATGATGGGAGTGGGGTGGTTGAATTGCCATTTGATATGGTTTGGCTGTGTCCCCAACCAAATCTCATCTCAAATTGTAGCTCCCATAATTCCCATGTGTCATGGGAGGGACGCAGTGGGAAGTAATTGAATTCTGGGGGCAGGTCTTACCAGTACAGTTCTCATGATAGTAAGCAAGTCTCAAAAGATCTGATGGTTTTAGAAAGGGGAATGTGTCCCCTGCACATGCTCTCTTTACTTGCTGCCATGTAAAATATGACTTTGCTACTCCTTTGCCTTCCACCATGATTGTGAGGCCTCCTCAGCCATGTGGAACTGTGAGACAATTAAACATCTTGCCCTTAGAAATTACCCAGTCTTGCATATGTCTTTATTAGCAGTATGAAAACAGAATAATACACTATTGTAGAGACTGCTAAGACTATTGGCTGCCTCTGCATCTTCTTCACTTTGAGCTGAAGGCTCCATATCACAGCTTTGTAGGAAATTGCTCTCGAACACTCTGTCTCACTGGCCATCTATAATCAGATCTTAGGAAACACACCTGACATGTGGACAGGCAGAGCCACATGGGTAAAATGCTTTGTGGTTTATTCTGATTCCTAAGTTGTAGTTGAAGTTATGTAGAAATTGATGAGAGGAATTCTTTTCTCCTTCCTTGCTTTGAAGGCATAGTACTTTTCAAAAGGCAAGGACAAAATTAAATTGGATGTTATTCAAATCTGCTTCATGATATTGAGGTAATGTTATTTCATCTCCAAAATGACAACCCATGCAATTAGGCATCAGATTTTTCCAAAAAATCCAGTTGTGGTATTTGACAAAGGGAATGCCAGTGGACACAAAATCATGAATATAAAATGGTATCTTTTTTTTTTTTTTAATAAGATTTCACTCTGTCACCCGATCTAGAGTGCAGTGGCGTGATAATAGCTCTCAGCAACCTTGAACTCCTGGGCTCAAGCAATCTTCCTTACTCAGCCTTCCAAGTAGCTAGGACTACAGGTACATGCCACCACACCTACGCATTTGATAATTCCTTTAAATTTTTAGTAGAAATGGGATCTCACTGTGTTGTCCAGGCTAGTCTCAAACTCCTGGTCAATCCTCCCACCTCAGTCTCCCAAAGTGCTAAGATGACAAGCAGGAGCCACCAAGCCAGCCCTAAAATTGTATCTTTTGATATTGGACCTGACACAGCCTGCAAGGGGAAAGTTTCTATAGAAGGGATTTCAATTTATTTTATTGCTTTACAATTCACTAATAGCAATAATTTTTAATGAATTAATCTCCTGAAAGATATAACTAATATGGGAGTTTTGTGTACTTCCTACTTATTTTTGTCATAATTTTACTTCAATTTTTAAGGACGATGATATGAAGGGTTTAATGCTAAATGCCTCTCAATTTTTATATTTCAGGCATTCAAGATTATGACCTAATTTGAGCTCTGTGCAACAGACCAACATATGGGTTGTGCATAGCACTGCAGAGGATAACATGTTAGGGGGAGAGCTAACCTTTCTTCCCCCACTTCTCCCAGACAAAAGCATGGATTGGTCACACTACTGAGCATTAGAACAACCTAATGTTGCTTTTGATGGGAGAAAGAATATCAGGTTCATTAATATTGTAAATAATATAATCAATTGGGAATGAAATGTGTCAACCATGCATTGAAAACATTTGCTTTTAAAATCTCTCCCAGCGACTACCCACTTGATATTTAAAAATTACAATCACACATGCAGACCAAGGAAACTCACTGGAGCAATTACCTATGCATGAATGATTTCACCTTTCAGGACACTAGTAAAAGTAAGACATCAAATAAAACTAGTTTATCTTTTACTGTGGTGTGGAGATTGAGAGCTCAAGTCATGCCTGAAAACTGGCATTAGTGGTCTAGGTTAAGGTCATGTGTCAATCTCAATAATTTACAATAAGTAAAGTAAAATAAGAAGAAAAAAAGGAAGGAATGGATAGAAGAAAGAGGGGAAAAAAGGACAGAAGGAAAGCAAAAACATGGAACCACTTCTCTTTCTTGATGACAGCCAGCAATGAATTAGTCCAGGAGACTCTATAGCAGGTGCCAAAAAGCTGCTTGTACTTCTAAGAAACAGGTTGCAGAAATCACTCACTGGAAGATAGCATCAGATCCCTGGTTGGAGCTACTTTCCAAACCAGAGTCTGAAGACATGACATGTACTCCAAAAGCGTGCAAGTCTCTTATTCTATACAACAGGGTAATGTCAATCATGTTTAAGGTTTCAGACACAGCCTAGCTTGCATGAAAGAACAATTGTACAGACTTTCCTCCTTTTACTTTGGGTTACAGTGGGGTGGGGCTTAAGGATGAGGAAGAAGAATTAAGGTAGAGGTATTGAATCATTTGGAAAAGTACTGGAACAAATATCCTGCGACGAACTGCCCAATTGCAGAACTTAAGTTCACTGTGAAGCTTCCATGGCTATGATTACAAGTCATTGTAATAAAGCACAAATGATTTAAAAATACATGATAATGTTGATGCTACAAGTACCAAGCCATCCAATAATTATTGCAGGCAGTCAATGCAGCTGAGTGTTTAAAAAAAGAGGTCACCACTTTACTCCAATTCCCTGCAGTGTTCCTTGCTTGCTCCATGTTCTGTATGTTTTATCCTGCTAACTCCCAGGCCATTTCTATAAGGAGAAACAAAGTAGATCTAAATAGATTATGCAATAAGTTAGGGCACTCTAATGGCTCGTTTAGGTTCAAAAATGGATGAACCAATTGATTGTGAGATATTTCATCTCCTCACTCAATTCTTACCCCAGCCATATTTGTCTTCTTCAAACTTGAGGAGCTCACGACCTTCTCAAGGCTTTGTTCCTGCTTCTTTCTCTGACCAGTATGTTACTCTCTTAGGTCTCTTACTCATACTCCAATTCTCCTCCCTCCCACTCAAACCTGTCACACCATTCTCTTAGCCATGCCTTTTTTTTTTTTTTCCTGCATAGAACTTACTATTCTTTGAATTCATCTTGTTTATTAATTTGTGTACTAGAATATGCATTATATGATCTGGAACTTTATCTATTTTGTTTACTGCTTTCATCCTCAGAATCTGGCATGTAGAAGACATGCAATCCATAAATGGTGAATAAATGAATTTACTTATCACCCATACATAGAAAGAATCTAGCAACTAATTATTGATTCAATGACTAGTTGTCTTCCTGGTGGTAGTTCAAAATCTTAGGACACTTGTAGTTTTACAGACATTCTTATTGCAATAAACTCATACACACTTCTCAAACTTGGGCAGCATGACCTTTAACACTGGATATAGGAATACATATCAAAAAGAAAACAATGTGAGATATGAACGATGGTACTGTGTAAAGCAGCTGACTGGTTTGAACCCAAGATGATCGAAACCCCATCAAAGCCTTTCCTATTCAGAGATGTATCTTCTTTCCATTTTTGTAAATACTCAAAATCTGTTTATTTACTTACACAATATCTGGATTGAAGGGAGCTCCCCCTTCAAATTTTACCAGTTTGCATTGTAACCTTAATGTTATTTAAAGCTTTCCTTCAGGAGAATCTATTTAAAATAAAAATAATTACTTAAGAACAGTGCTTATATTTTGGGATTCTGAAAATGTAATCAGGATAGACAGCTATTACTTTGTGTTACAAATCTGAATGTGAAATTTCAGAAATCCTTCTTGCATTAAAAATGAATTAACTGTGTGATTATTAATTGTGCATATTCCAATTCCTTTGTGCTGTACTGCATGTTTCTTGAATCTCATTTGAATCCTTTGGCTAAGTAATGTGTCAAGGGGGGTACGAGCCTGAATGCCTGAGTTATTTAAAAGGCAGGACAGCACTTCCAGATTAGAATACCAATGAGTGGGGTTAAAAAGGCTCTACTGTAGTTGGAGGGCAGCTCTCAGTCTGAGAAGTACCTGAAAAGGACCTCTATGGACTAATTTTCAGAATCACATTGTAATGTGGGCTCATGTCAATCATCAGAACAGACAGCTTCATCCCATGATATAAACTAGTTATACATTCAAGAGCTGCCAGAGGATCTTCATTAAAAAGGGACTTAGCATTAAAGGAAGAAGGGTGTTTTATTATAATACTTCAAACACAGTTTTTTGTTTTATATGTTCTCAGGATTCTTTTTTGTTCTTTGCTACAGTATCAAAAAAAGTACCACAGAAGAAGGAAAACATTAAATATTCCATTTTTTAATAGGAATCAAGGAAGCTTTCTGGTTTAAGGCATTAAAATCATATACATTTTCCTAAATTTATTCATGGCTTTGAATAACAAAAAGAAATCTCTAGATGTAATAGGAGGATGTTTTTAATCTTTTGTGGGAAGGGATTTGCAGAGCTGACTACTCAAGGTAAAATATCTACTGGCAAAGTATATCAGTGAGAGCTTTACACATATAAATTTGTATAAAACCTTTGGGCTCTCCACAAGCTTCCAGATACTAGTTAGATATTACAATTGATGTCATTAAAATTTAATATAATTGTGTTAAGAGAAAAACAGCAACAATATCCATGTAAGGAAATCGTTGACACTATAATCTAGTATTTAAAGAAAATTTAACGAGACTTTAATAAAATAAATCTATGTATCTTTTTACCTATATTCAAAAGTGTTATACAAATAATTTAAATATATTTGTACAAATCAAATAACCTCTTTAAAATAGCCAGCATCTATACTTAAATATCTAGAATATCTTATTTCTATCATGAAAAAGTCAAAGCAAGTGGCTAATTAAGTGAAATTAAAACAATTGCATAATAAAATCATCCATGTTTGCAGACGATATGTTTTTATATTTAGAAAACTCTCACAACCCCACAAAAACTGTCAGAAATGTGAATTCAAGAAGTTTTCAGGGCAAAAAATTAACACACAAAAATCAGTTACATTTTTGCACGCTAATAACAAACTATCTGAAAAGGAGATTAAGAAACAATATAATTTACCATAGCATCAGGAAGAATAAAATACTTAGGAATAAACTTAACTCAGGAGGTGAAAGACCTGTACAATAAAATATGAAATGTTTGTGAAAGTAATTAAAGAAGACTCAAATACATGGAAAGATATCCTGTGTTTATGGATTAGAAGACTTAATATTGTTAAAATGGCCATATTATCCAAAGCAATCTACTGCAAATTTCAATGTAAACACTGTCAAAATTCCAATGGCCATTTTCACAGAAAAAAAAAAAGTCCCAAAATTTATATGGAACTACAAAGGCCCCAAATAACGAAAGCAATCTTGAGAAAGAAGAACTAAGCTGAAGGCATCACAACCTCTGATTTCAGAATATACTATAAAGCTACAGTGATTAAAACAGCATGGTACTGGTATGGCAAACATATGGACAAATGGAACCAAATAGAAAGCCCAGAAATAAACCCATGCATACACAATCAACTGATCTTCCACAAAGGGATCAAGAGTACACAAAAAGGAAAGGTTCGCCTTTTTAACAAATGGTATTGGGAAAACTAGATATCTACATGCAAAGTAATAAAATTTGGCCCTACCTTACACCACACACAAAAATCCACTGAACATGGATTAAAAACTTAAAGTAAGAGCTGAAACTATTAAACTCTTACAAGAAAAGATGGGGGAAAGCTTCTTGACATTGGTCTTGGAAATGATTTCTTGGACACAACCTCAAAGGTATAGGCAACAAAAGTAGAAATAGATGACTGAGACTATATCAAACTACAAAGCTTCTGCATAGCAAAGGAAAAAAAAGTAAAAGCAACCTATGGAATGGGAAAAATATTTATAAACCATATATCTGATCATAGGTTAATATACAAAATGTATAAAGAACTCATATACCTCAATAGCAAAAATGCAAATAACTTGATTCAAATACAGACATGGGAAGTATAGATGTTTATCCAAAGAAGACATACAAATGGCCAACAGGTATATGGAAAGTGCTCAAAATCACTACTCATGTAAATGCAAATCAAAACCTCAGATGTATTATCTCACACCTATTAAGATGGCTATTGTCCAAAAAAAAAGCAAAGATGTTGGGGAGAAACCCTTCTACATTGTTGGAAGGAGTGTAAAATAGTGCAGTCAAGATGGAAAACAGCATGGAAGTTCCTCAAAAATAAAAATAAAAATAGAATTTCTATGTAATCTAGCAATCTTACTTCTGGGTATATATCTAAAAGAATTGAAATCACTGTCTTGAAGAGACACTCCTATGTTCATTGAAACGTTATTAACAATAGCCAAGATACAGAAACAACATAGATGATCATTTAATGGGTAAATAGATAAAGAAAATGTGGTATATACATATAACGGAATATTCAGCCTTAAAAAAGAAAGAAATCCTGCTACATGGGACAACATGGATAAAACTGGAGGACATTATGCTATTTGAAATAAAACAGTCACAGAAAGACGAATACTGCATGATTCTATTTCGTTATATGAGATCTCTAATATAGTCAAACTTATAGAAGCAGAGATTAGAAAGAAAGTTGATTCTAGGGGCCACAGAGAGGTGGAAATGGGAAGTTGCTATCTAATGAGTATAAAGTTTCAGTTACACAAAAAGAGTAAGTTCGAGACATCTGCTGTACAGCCTTTTGCCTATAACTGACAATATTGTACAGTGCACTTAACAATTTGTTAAGAGAGGCATATCTTATGTTACGTGTTTTTCCTACAATAAAAAAAAGAAAGGAAATAGATAAATAAAACAATTACACAGTCTATTGTAAATAATATATTTGCCTCATAGGCCACAAAAGGCTGTTTTCTGTCATTCACTTTTAATGAAAAGTATGCAATATTATAAACAATTTTCTCTTCTGAAACAGAAATTGCCAATTACAGAACACACAATCTCAAATAAGTCTCATTATTTTAAGGGGTTCTTGATAGAAGTATGTGTATTGATTTACAGATAATTCATTATAAGCCACAATTTGCAACTTTTCCTTATGACAAGTTAATATTGTATGTTAATTTCCAGTGCTTCTCCTCAGGAATCTACCTACAAGCAGAATCATTAAATTGACTTGTAAAAGCCAGGGAATTCTCCTGGTGGGGAAGTTCTCTCACCACCAGGAAAATAGAGCTGAATTAAAGGTCTTCGGATGCTCAAAGACCAAGTGTCTATGATTAAAGAGTATGTCTGAAGCCTCTGTCTTCATTCTACTTCTCCCATGCAATGACTTTTAGGCACAAGTACTCATTTCTTTCCATCATACTCACATAAACAGTCTCCAAAATCCATCCTTTCAATGCTTTACTACTTATGGCACTCAGAGCACTGCAGGTGATAATGTTAGCAGCCAAAATTTTGAAAAAAAATTGCAAATAAAATTTTTGTCTGGTCTCACAGTACTATGGAGAGATGTAAGATGGAAAATGGAAAAAAGGAACATTATATATATGTAATGCTTTTACTTTTTCTGTCTTCAGATGGACCAACTTTGTTGCTTTAAACCACAGATTAAATTGCTGTTTCATCTATACCCATACTATCTAACAAAGGATAGGAACTCATTAAGTACATTTTAACAAATTTTTTAAAAATCACACAAGTAATATCATAAGGTACATGAATACAATTTTGATAGTAAGTTAAAATATCAGCTAGTAATATGAATAATATAGCTGTATATTAACTGCTCTTGAATTTACTGCAAAATTTAAAGGCAGAAAAAAGATAGCTCATTAAAATCTGTTTCCATTCAAAATGTTTCAATAAATAAATCATTTAAAACATTAAATCCTATTCTTAAGTTATATAGCTGGAATTCATAGTTACAATTTATGATTTGTGGAGTAACTAAATAAATCAAATTTTATTCTAACTAGTCTATAACATGTAGCTTATAATAGAAAGAGTTTATGTTATACACATTACAGTTAGATTTTCAGCTCCATAATAATGTATTTTATGAATTTCTAAATTAATTTTCACCTTTGTAGTTAAGGGTATTTTTATGAACAAATAGTGTCTAAATTAAAATATTTTCTTAAGTTACTATATTACACTTTCATGTTTCAATATATTGAAATAATTTTGACTTGAAATATATCAGTTTATCAGCATATTATCTTCACTCTTGTCTATTTTTCCCTATTCAAACTTCTAAAGAAAAATGAGTTAAAAAATACAATTCTTAACACTTAGTGATTCTGTTCTATATTCCATCTATCATCATATGGGCTGTATCAAAACTCTTTTAACTCTGATACATAGATCTGATACCCGAACTTCTGTTGCTAGGTAAGTATATATCTTGAAGGGCATGGTATTTTCATCATTAACATAATACATATACTGGTCAATCTGAAATTTTAAATAAATAGTTCAAGAACTGTTTTCTTTAGCATTAGAAATGAACCAAAATCTTGTATCATGTAAATAAAAAACATCTTGAACACCAGTGACTCAGTTTATTTTATGCTTGCATCTTCCAAGAAAATTTCAATGCATTTTCTTTGTTCCTGTAGAGCTTCTGTCTCCTGTTTTAGTACTCTGGCTTCTCCTTATGAATTACTGTTATGAAATAAAAGCTATAAGAGGAATGAGTCTATTCACTTTCTAATTATTTAAATGTCACAGCCAAAACCTGGCCAACACAAAAATAATGCAACTGACTTTTATGAATCTTGGGGTGATATCACAAGCATACTTCTGGGTTTGTCTGGGTTTGTGAAAAGAGGCCAGGATTTGCAGAAATTACACAATGTGTTGAAATACATGATTGGATCAGTGCAGGTTAAAATTCCCACTAGAGGAAGGAAGAACCTGAATGCCTTTATTTCACATAGGATACACTTACAAAATATCATATAATGTGTACTTCACATTATATGTGTGTGTGCTTGTGTGCATGTGTGTAAACGTGTCTGTGTGGGTGATTTATAGCTAGATCTATCTTTCTTTCTTTTCCTTTTTTTTTTTTTGAGATGGAGTCTTGCTCTGTCACTCAGGCTAGAGTACAGTGGTATAATCTCAGTTTGCTGCAATCTCTGCCTCCAGTGTTCAAGCAATTCTGCCTCAGTATCCCAAGTAGCTGGGGGTACAGGTGCGTGCCACCACACTCAGCTAATTTTTATATTTTTAATAGAGACAGGGTTTTGTCATGTGGGCCAGGGTGGTCTCAAACTCCTGACCTCAAGTGATCTGCCCACTTCAACCTCCCAATTTGCTGAAATTATAGGCATGAGCCACCATGCCTTGCCAGCTAGATATTTCTTAATCTCTGCTTTCAGAAGCACTCTTTTGATATATACTAGACCTGATGAATTTTGAGTAAAATTATATTTTTCCTGCAACAAAAGAAACACACGTATACATACACATTTATTTTAGGAGAACCATGTAAGTACGTGTTTCTTATGCATGTAAATGCATATAAACTTTATATATATACATATAGATTATAAACATACAGATATGTTAAGTTAAATAAATGTGATATATTAAATAATTATGTGGTCAAAAACAATAGTAGTTTCCAAAAATTAGGATGTAGGAAGCAAACCAAAATATATTCATGTCAACTCGTGTGTCCTTGTGTGTCTACCATAAAAATATTGCCAAAAACTTCACTGTCACAAATTAAAAAGAAAGGAAAAAATAGAGGATAGAGGTAGGAAGGGAGAGATAGACACCGAGGCAAAGAAATATAAACATTGCTGAAACAGTCTGACAAGACGTTCCCGGACTTCAGGAGACTTTAGATGATAGTATTGAAAAAAAGTTTCCATAGAGCAGCAGTGAAGACACCATCAACAGCCACTTCAGACATTTCAGATGGAGCTTTTCTCTGAGGATGGATAAAAAGTGGTAAGTAAAATGCTACTAGAGGCATCAGGACTTAGAAAGTTTTATCTGCTTTATAGATTGATGGCCAAGTTGAAAGAATGTCCAGCCAGGTGAGACTCCGGCTGGTGAAACAAAAACCCAAGGAAAGGCAGTCAATAAAAGGGTGGGTAGCTGGGCAGTTGTACGATTAGCAACCTTGAAGTTAAATGGCATTTTGCAATTCACTGTGAAAAAAAGAACAAAAAACACTGAGACTGAGCAAGAAGAATCTCAAAAGAATTATCCATTTATAAATGTGCCTACAGAAAAACTGAACATATAAAAAGTATCAGGCTTCAAGTCTGATTACACTTCATCACACTATCCGAATCAAAAGTGAAACATTGTTTTATCTGCTCTAGTCATTTTTTTTTGTATTGAGTAATAAAGTTGAAAACACTTAAGAGCTTTTTAAAATCTAAACATCTGGTATAGTGTCAATTTTTCCTTAAGTCAAAACACAGTATATCATACTAATAAAGCTCTTTTAAAATTATTATCTCTAAAGATACCTTTTCTAAACTTAGGAACAGAGGAAGTGGTGAAGATGAATTTCACGCTCCTGGAATTCTTCTTTTGTGCTCTAAAGGACAGATGTAAACTCTGACACATTTAGTTATTTATGTAAGATGTATGTGTGTCTTTATTTATTTGGACTATGTCAACACAATGGTATGAAAATATATGTAAGTACTACTCTTGTAAATAAGTGGCTGGATTTTATTTTTCACCTTTTGTGAAGTGACCAAATTTGCTTTGTGTTTTGATTATTTTGGGGAGATTGTGTTCTCACCTAATCAATGAAATTGATCATACTAACCAAATATGGACTGAAAAAAAGTAGTTACTATCCTCTTTTTTATTTCATTGCAAAGAACATGGTTATACTCAACTTCCCTTTAATAGGAAAATACAATATATGTCTCAAATATTTAAGTCAACTATGACAATGTACTTTGAACAGAATGTTTTTCAAATTATAGCATTGTAGTTTCCCATAATTCTACTGGGACAAGGTTGCTATTTAAAGAAACTCTGTGGTTTCAGAAATGACGATACGACAAAGAAATGTACACAATCCTGAAGGGAACCAAAAGGACAGATGCTGCAGGCTATCTGAGCTTCTGTTAAATATGAGAACCAAGGGGCATGAACTTAAGCTACAGAATAGCCTAGCGCTAAAAACTACTTCAAATTCTTTTGCAATTGCCCTTTGCGGAATAAACAGGCCAGAAAAATATAACAAGCAACATACACAGCAAGAAGGTAGACAAGTGGCCCTGGACAGTGCAATGGGCAACTTAATGAATAGCAAATTCTCTGTATTCTATTTTTCAGGTTAAGTAATGTATATTAATGCTTCTAAAATTATTGCTTTTGTTATAGGAATAATTTCATGAATATTTTAGGAGTTTAAAAATCATACTTTTGAAGGCCAAGTATTTCATCTATTAAAAATGTGTGGCTAATGGAACACCTTTTGGAAACCATCGAGAAATAAAAAATGTTTCCATCTGGTAAAATTGTTTCTACATGCATATAATTGTTATGACTTTTATTTTTAAAACCCTATACAGTTTTAGTTCTCAAATTTAATCCACCTGTTAAAAGTGAAGCTTTTAAAAAGTAACCTGTTATTCAATTCTATTTCTCTTAAAAAGTATCCATACAGCAGGGAATGTTAGAGAGTTAACAAAATAAAGCATTATCTTCTCCTTGTGAAAGAAACATATAGGAAAGCATCAGGAATCACAACTTTTTAGACTTGTGATAGCTGGACAGGGCCTTAGAATGGACTCCTCTCATTTTAAAGACTTAAAAATAGAGATGTAAAATATTCTGCTTCTAGTTTTGTGATTGGAACATTCAAATTCCCAATCCATCATTTTTTTTCTTTCATTAAATATGATGAGAAATGCAATGTTCTTACTCCACTGTCTGGCACAGAGTTAGTGCCTAATAATTGCTGCTAATGCTATATAATAGACAGCAACAGATAGACATGAATATACACATAGATGGACACATAAATGCATACACAAATGTTGAGAGTAAGAAAAGGGTGAAGCAGAGTTACAAGGTAGGCTTAATGAGTTTGGGGCTATTTTCCAAAAGTATTTAGACTTTCCTTTAAATAATCAAGCAATTGCTCGTTTTGGTAGTTCCACACTAACCCAGCTTGCAACTTACTCTGTCACCTCGATGAGCACAGAATTTGCTTTGATGCCTACTTATTATTATTATATATCAGACTAGGTACTTCTCTGAAGAAGAAACCAAATCTTTTATCTTTGTACATCAATTTCCCCTCACATAATAGGTTCTTAATAAAAGGTGCTCTATAAAGGAAGAAAAACTTTATGGCAAATATGCAATCATAAAGTAACAGGAAAATTCTAACTCAGAAAACTCAAAGGTGAATACTCAGGAAGCATTTTTCACAAATGAGGAAATGCAGATTGCACTCCTCACACCCTTGCAAATGTTTTGCCTACAGTTATGGACACAGATAAGTTATTCATGACTGTTTTGGGGGCCGAAATTTATCTTCTGGTACAAATGAATGTGTTTGTGGGCAGGTTCTCCCTGGTCTCTCATTAGTTGTCAAGAGTGACCTAAGGTTTTTAACCTTAAGGACAGAGTCTTTCATTTACATAGTTTTGTCCTGATCTCTGTCCTAATACAGTTCGCCTTGTTTGACTATCCAGCTCGCCTGCCTGGGAGTATAGGTGAGCGAGGGAAAAAACCTAATTAAGCTAGTTTATACATTTTAACAGGTCTGGAAAATGGTAGAGTTAATGGCTGCAAACCATTTTCAATACTTTAGTCAAGGAATTTTTTTTTTCATTTATAAAATGTGCCTATGGGAAGGAAGGAAAGGAAGAGGCCTGTGAATTCAGCCTCTCATATTCCTTTGCAGTAGCTGCTCAGCCAGTGCGTTAGTGAGGAGGGAGAAAGGATAATAGGATCAGTAATTGGCAGGGCTGTCCAACTACACCTCTCCTGTCTCCCACCACTTGGCCCTGCCCAATTTATCTCTTCCATAGCCCCGTGATGCCTTGTCTCTTCACCAAACTTTTACAAAGTTGCCCCCTGTATCTGGTGGCTTGTTATGTAAGGATTTTTCATCAAAGCTTCAACCTGAATGTTCTTCCACTTGTTAAACCAATATTAAAACAAGAAAGAACCCCTAGTTTAAAGCGTCCGTGTTGCTAGTCCCCCAGCTGGATGGCCACTGCCAAAGATAAGTGGTGAGGGAAAAGTATAATTAAAACTTAACTTTCAAATAGATCGCATAGTTTATACCTGGCAAGAAGCACTTTTCGCCACGTGAACTTTCAGGTGGCTGTTCTGAACAAAATAGGTGCTGATTCCTTTTATGTGAAACCCTTAAGATAACTTTAACGTGGTCCTTTGCAGTTTAATTTATCATAAATTCTGGCACCATTTATCACTAAATGCAAAATGATGAAGAAATGGCTCTATTAAATTGGAATAACTACTGAATTAAAAAGCTGTTAAATGAGTTGAAGCACATAGTACTGTTAACAATATGTGGAAGTGTGTTTGGCTGGAATAAATTACTTTCACAGTAATCACTTGAAGAGTCTACCTTTAAAGAAATACGTTGAAAATTTCACATCTTGATTCCCTGACTATATCCACATGCATTGCTAATGTACTTTTAAATTGCCTTCACAGAGAATGTGAGAAATACCTCCTCTGAAATTCTTAGGTATCAAAACAAAATTTTTTCTATTTAAAACTCGAGGAAAAGAAGACATTAAAACAGGCATGTAAAATATAACAGATTCCAATTAAGATACATTGTATTTTCCCACTCTTAATCTTTCTAGAAATGGGTTGGCAGTATTTTTATGTAATCTAACGTGGTAACTTTTCAACAACAGCTTGCTCTCCCAAGACAAGCATTTTAGCACAGCCTATGCATAGCACTTTTAAAAATAAGAAGAAGGAGATTGGCTTAAATGTCTAGTGGATTGATTTTCATTTTAAGAAATTATTTGGCAATTACAAACAGAAGGATTGTTAAAAGAAAGGCTCTATCACATAATCTGTATGCATTTATACTCTGAATAGCATTAACAAAAATGGCTTACATAACAAGACATTTACAAATTTCAGAATATGCACTCTGAAATTTGTAGAGTCTAGACTTTTACAAAATCATTCCTAGCATCTGCACTAATGGAGTACTGTTGCCCAAATAGGTCCCCTTGCAGTGTTTTAGCAGATAGTGATGACGTTCTTAATCCTTACCCTCATGAGGGCACTTGGTAATGTCTTTAATTATCACCCTGGTATTGTGATTAGAAACAAAGACATTTCAATAATAGTCTTCTATTGCATGTTTAGAGATATTTCAGTGTGAAGTCTTTAATAAAGAGGATTTGTGAATGAACTTAATTAGCCCTGTTAAAAACATCCAGCAGATAGCAATCTCATGTCCACAGAGAGGACTGTGCCATGGCATTGGGGCTGGTTCCTTGGGGACACTCCTTCTCTATGAAAAGCAAAGGTACTATTGTTAAAGAAGGCACAAGTTTGTTTATATCTTGACCAAATACAATATCTGGCTTATAGAAAGCAGTTTATTCAACCACTCTCAAAGCCAACCAGGCTATGTTGTCTTGCTGGATTTACAAAAATATCTATGGACAAATGCTAATTTTCACACACTGACACACACACACACACATGCACATACACTACACAAAGACAAATTTTTTGATTCCAAGGTCGTAAAGACATGCCTTTGTCTTTATTTCTGTCTCTTTTTTTTAAAGGAGCAATATAACTGTGTAGAGAAGAAAGTATATATCAATAATGTCATTTATATGATATCAGTTTCTATCTTCTTCTCTTTTTTGTTCTCATGTACCCTCCTTCATCTTCCATTCTGCCAGCCCATCTCCCCTAGGAAGGGAGCTTGATAGTCTGTAGGCTATTAATGTGGAGTACACATAGATAAACATAGACAAAACAGAAATTAAAACACTGAGTGGTGAGGGTAGAATACTTATCTTCTGAGTGAAAAGAATTTTATATAATTCTTTAACAGCTGAAAGAGACTTTTAGGCAGGCCTTAGTGACTGTTAGTTTTTGGAATACTTGTGAACTTTGAATTTGGTACCCAAATAATTTTCTGCCCTCTAATTTTATTTTCTCTGGAACTGCTTTCTGCTTGAGATGTGGTCTTTAACTCTAAAAAGCTAAGAAACTTCAGGAAAGGGCCAGATAAGAGAAAGCTGTTGAGTTGGGTCCAAATTTAAAGCAGTTTGTTTGCTTACTTCTTTGTTTTCTTAGGTTTCTAGTATGCTTTTTGTTTGAGATTAATAGGAAAAAGATAGATAAGGATTCATTGTTAGTAATCTATCCAGGATTAAAAATTAAGCATTTGTCAAGGGTTTTCCTTATGCTGTGATGCTGAGTATGTGTGTATCAGATGAAAAATAATGGAACCTTGGACACTGAGGGATTTAATTAAGGGACACCATCCAAACGAGAAACCGGGAGACATCTTCTATTTCTCTCTTTTAGTTATCCTAGTAGTGATGGAAAAAATTCTAATAATAACCCCCAAGACTCCTGCCCCCCAGTTATTTGGTCAAACATTAATCTAGGAACTTCCGTGATGGGATGTTGAAGATGGAATTAAGGTTACTAATCAGATGATGTTAAAATAGGGAGATGATCCTGGATGATCCAGGAGGGTCCATGCAATCACATTGGTTATCATAAACAAAAGAGGAAGTCAGAAGAGTCAATCAGAGAGATGAGGCAATGTGAGAAGAATCTGATGTACTGCTGCTGGTTTTGAAACGTAGGAGGCTACAGATAAGGATGAGAAGGAGGCTGAGAGGAGCGCAGGGCAGTCCCCAGATGACAGCAGGAAACAACTCAGGACTGGACCAAGTGAACAATCTGAATGAGCCTGGAAACAATTTTCTCTTAAAGCCTCCAGCCCTGTGGACACCTTGATTTCAACCTTGTGAGACCCAGTTAAGCCCATTTGATTTCTACCTATAGAACTGCAAGCTAACAAATGAGTATTGTTTCAGCTGCTAAATTTGTGGTAATTTGTTATGACAGCAACAGCAAGCTAACATACTCTTCCATCTAGTCTGACATTAAGTCTTGTCTATTCGGTCTCCTTAATTTCTAGCGTCTCTCCTTTCTCCTCCCTGCTCATTGCCACTATGCCATTCAACTTTTGTAATGTCTTTCCTGCATTAGCAAAATACTCCTAAAAGGTTCCTCCTTTTTCTCTTCCTTTATCCTCAATTTAGTCACCTTAGTGCTGCAAGGATAATCTTTTCAAAACACAAATCTATGGCTGTTATGTCAAGATGGTTGATTTCCTGGACACATTTTCTCTTCACCCCTCCAAGATCCAATTAAAATAATACTAGATACTTAAAGGCATAAACCAATCACACACAAAAACAAAATGGGAGACAAGCATATGAGTGGAAAATACAATTTCAAATGCTCCCCCTCCCCCCAAAAAAATTTTGCAAAGTGGAAAGCAGATAGATAACTGGTGATTCATAAAGCAGGACAAGCAAAATCACTGCTCATATCCACGCAGAGGGTACACAACCAGAAAGAAAAGTCCGTAAGTCCAGCAAAACTTTAAAGTGAAACTTGGGGTTTAAAAGGGCAAAGAATGACTGAGGACAAAAATGAACAAGAACTTGAAATCAAGAGGTCTAATGGAAAGTCAATAAACATAGCAATTAAATTGTCACTTCTTCTCCCACTTCTGTGCACAGAACGGAACCAACCAGATGTTTAAACCCCAGGACAAAAGAAAACAAAAGAAGAATGAAACAAATGTTCACTTAAAGAAAATGAACAAATGAGGTTGGGCATGGTGGCTCATGCCTGGAATCCCAGCACTTTGGGAGGCTGAGGCGGGTGAATCATGAGGTTAGGAGTTCAAGACCAGCCTGGCCTACATGGTGAAGCCCCACATCTACTAAAAATACAAAAATTAACTGGGCATGATGGCGGGTGCCTGTAGTCCCAGCATTCAGGAGGCTGAGGCAGGAGAATCACTTGAATCTGGGAGACAGAAGTTAGAGTGAGCCAAGATCGTGTCACTGCACTCCTGCCTGAGCAACAGTGCAAGACTCTGTCTCAAAAAAAAAAAAAAAAAAAAGAAAAGAAAAGAAATTGAACAAACTATGTATTTATTGAAGCCAGGTCAGCTGTGCAGACCTTGAGAGCACAGAACAGAGGCATTTTTATTTTTTAGTGCAGGTTGTGTGCCCAGAGTAACAGCTGATGCATTGACAACTCCCTGTGTAGTGAAGTATGACAATGGAAAAGCCGAATTTTTTCCTCATTTCATTCTTAACTATGAATAAGCTACTAAGGATCACCAGACATTTGATCAAATTTTCAATCTGAAAGAGAAATATCTGGCCAGGCATGGTGGCTCAAGCCTGTAATCCCACCACTTTGGGAGGCCAAGGTGGGCAGATCACTTGAGATCAGGAGTTTGATCTCAATATTTCTAAGTGAAGAAATTATTTATCATCTGTTGTTCATGTAACTAAGAGAATAATCTCCAGTGAAGACCACATGAATGTGGCCTTTATCATGATTCATAAAGATGAGAAGTAGGCCACTGACAAGCACCTCCTTGTAATATCAGGAAACACAAAAGATCAACTGACCACTCTTGTGGGTTTCAAACTGCCAGTTGGCCTACTTTTTGCCATTAAAGCCGTAGTATTCTCTATGATGAAAACACTTTAATTTTAGGCTCTCCTGGCTCATGGAATCTTTTCTGGCCTAGCTGTTTCTTGCATCAATAATTTGTGCCTTGATGCAGTGGTAGTCACCAATATTATACCTATGGAGAGCAAGACAAATTGTTGCTTCAAAATTAAACTATTCAGTATTTTCACGAGCCTTGATGAAAGCACTGATGGAATTCAACTTGGAGAAACTTCCTATCCGGTCCGTCATATCTTTTTAAAACATAGTAACATCTGATTCTGTTTTAAAAAGCAGGAGCCTTGCAACAGAAATTTGAGAAGGTCAAGTTGGCTAGAGTTTTCAGTACAGAGTACAAGACAGAAAAGAGCTACAGAGAGAGAGAAAGCCAGAGATCTGCAGTGTATACTTTTAAAGTCCTCATCTGAGTACAAAGGGGTACATGGATATGAGGAGATTACTCAAAGCTCATGAAGGAACCACCCGAAAGAAGTAGTGGAAAAAATGATGGGAGCTCACACAGGACCCAAAATTATTACTGTACTGTCCTTTAAGTCAGAAGCAAAATAATACCAGATGGAAATTCATCTGGTACAGAGGACTGAGGAGCACAGGAAATAGTTACTTTTCAACTGGTAAATATAAACAACTACTTTTTATTACACAAATACTTTTGAAGGGCAATTGACTATTTAAATTAATAGTGATAACGAAGTGTTGAAATTTATAACATGTAGAAATGTGAATGACGATATAGCTCAAAAGGGCAGGAGAGAAAAAATGAAAGTATATTGTTGAGGAATTGAATCGAAAAATAAAGCAAAAAAGAAAACAAATAGTAAGATGGTAAATTTCAATTCAACTGTATCAATATTCACATTAAATGTGAAACATTTCAATTAAAAGGCAGACAATATCAGATTGGCTAAATAAGAAAGACCTAACTCCGTATGTCATATAAGATACACACTTAAAATACAAAGACACAAATGAAGTAAAAGGATAGAAAAAGATATGCCCGATAACACTAATCTTAAAAAGCTATAGTCTGTCTAATGTCATATAAAGCAGATTTCAGAGCAAAAAATATATATTTTCATGGGAAAGTGGTCATTGAATATAAAAAAAGTCAGTTATACGAAAGGGTATACAAATCCCCAACATTTATGCACCTAAAACAGAGCTTCAAAACAAATAAGGCAAAAACTAATAGGACTGTAAAAAAAGACAAATCCACAACTGTATTTGGTCTATACATTTACCAACATAGACCATATTGTGAGTTGTAAAGCTGTCTAAGTAAATGTAAAAGGAAAACAATGCATGTTCTCTTTTGGTGGAATTAAACTGAAAAACAATTTCAGAATAATATTTAAAAATCTTCAAGATTTGAAAACTAAATGACACACTTCTAAGTTATCCATGAAAAATATCATAAGGAAAACTAGAAAATATTTTATATAAAGATTATTAAAATCATAATATGTAAAATATTATTGAACATGGCAAAGTAGTTCTTAAAGAGAAATTTATAGCATAAACATCTAACATCAGTGAAGAAGAAATGTTTGAAATTAAAGACCTCACATTCTAGCTAAAGAAACTAGAAAAAGAACAAACAAAATCAAAGTTAAAAGAATAAAGGTAGTAATAAAAATCAGAGTGAGAGTGAAATCAATGAATTAGAAAACAGAAAACAAATAGATAAAATACATAAAACCTAGATCTTTGGGATGATGAATAAAATTGACAAAACTACTTCCAGATAGTTCAGGAGAAAAAGAAAGAAGACGTTAATAATCAGTAGCAGGAAAAAGATAGGTGATATTATTTCACATTCTACAGATATTAAATAGCTAAGAAGGGAATGTTATGAAAAATATTTTCCCAGTATTTCTGACAGATTAGATGAAATAGACAAATTCTTGGGAAAAGAGCAAACAAATAAAATCAATGTCCACACAAAAAGAAATAGATAGTCAGCATAGCCATATGTGTATTACAGAAATGGAATGTTTAGTTGAAAACTCTCCTACAACAAAACTCTAGCTCCAGACGGCTTCCCTGGTGCATTACATAAAGTTGTTAAACAAAACAAAATACTACTTATACATAAACTTTTACAAAAAGTTGTGAAGGAAGAAATAACATTCCAACTCGTTCTATGAGACCAGCAGCACTCTGACACCAAATTCAGATTAAAACATTTCAAGAAAACACAATTCCATATCAATATATCTTATGAACATAGATGCAAAAATTCTTAACAAACGTTAAAAAAAATCAAGACCTACCACATATAAAAAGATACCACACTGTTACCAATGTCATGGTTTATTTCAGAAATGCAACATTTGTTTACCATTCACAAATTTAAAAATATAATTATTTATATTAACAGACTAAAAAATAAATCCATGACCACTTCAATAGATGCAGAAAAGCATTTGACAACACTTATGGTCCGTTTCTGATAAAATATAACAGCAAGTTGGGTATGGAATGGAACTACCTTTCTCTGACAAAAGGTGTCTATGAAAAAACCCACAAACAATATCATACTTGATTCTGAAAAATATAATGCTCTTTCTCTAAGACCTGGATCGAACCAAGAATATTCACTCTCAGCACTTTCATGCATGCCTATTCAATATTCTTCTAGCGATTGCCACAGGAAGGAAAAGAAGATAAAGATAAGTTATTGGAAAGAAAGTAATTTGTCTTAAATTATCTTAATTTTTAGATTGTTAAAAGCTATGAAATCTACAAGAAAGCTTCTAGAGCAAATAAATATATTGAACAGGTTGCAAAATGCAAAATCAATTTATCATTTTTGTGTGTTTTTTATACTTTCAATCAACAATGATTGAAGGGAAACTATCAGCAGAAAAACTGGTAAAAGCTGTGCATGATGACTCCCCACAGGAGTTATTGGACGGGGTATATTGGTCTATACTGCCCAGGGTCCTGGAAATAAACAGAAAGTCAAACATCAGGTGAAGTAGGAAAGTTCATGGCATGAAGGAAGTTTGTGGTGTATTTTGTATACTTCCTACCCCTATTTTTCTTTCTTTTCAAATTTCTTGAACTTCATTGATCATTTCCCATGTGTTAAGCTTTGTTATGTAACATATTTGAAAGTCTTTTCATTTTTATTATAATTCTTAAAATGTGTAAAAACATGTATCTTTAAAAGGAATTAATATTTCCAAATTTACAATTTACTTGACTATGGAAATTTTATTTTCTTCAGCTCCATATCGCCTACATCAAAGGTCATTCATGAAGCTTGACACTTTCTCCTCTCCATGCCCAGGACAATGTAGATCAGTATGCCCATTCTACCTCACTCTTCTAGGTGACAATCATACAGCTTGTCTACTTCTTCTAGTCCCATCCCAATTATTTTGCTGAATGGTTTCCTTTAAACCATCAGGAAATGAAAAGTCACATGAAATACCACTATCAGAAATAATTACAGTTAACATGGTGGAACATCCTGCTGGTAATGACATAATACACATATGTACATGTACATGTATGCAAGCAATTCCATATAAAGTGGTTCATACAATAAATATGCTATTAGACTTGACAATATAAAAATATACGTACAAATAACAGAAGTGCAAATGTAAGTAGTTAAGAAGATAGTAAAACTATGGCAGCTATTACATTTTTCTTAAGGAAATTGAAATGTGCTACTGCTCTTGAATGAACACACACACACTCACAAAAGTACAAATACACTGAAAGTGTAGTTTAAAGCTGTTACCCAAAATACCAAAACCCAAACTAGCTACTAGTGACATAGCTGAACTAGTAGAGTGTAGGAAAAGAAGTGTGTATATGTGTGTGCTAGGAGAGGGAGTTTGATATGTAGTAATCCCTACCTGTTATATCAGTTAGACATTAATAATATGTAAGGTAGATCAATCAAGAAATAGATCAATGTACCATCTTATTTGGAGACATATAGTAAGCAGCAGAAAAATGGAAGAGAGCAAGAGGCATAACAGATTCCCTCTGATGCATGGATATAGGTAGCATAAATTAAATATCTAAATTAAACAAAAGACAGTAGAACAATGCCTAAAATCAATTATTCTGATGATACTTTAAAAAGTAAGCAAAGTACACAATATTTAATTTTTTGTCAACTTTTAAAATAAAACTGTAGACAATGCACTGAATATTTAATGTTTTATTTAATTACTTCAATGTTTCTATGTATTAGTTAGAACTAATAATGTTGTCATTCCGTTTTCATATTTGTACCTAGAATTTCATTCTCTGGTTAACTTCTTTGGGCAGTGGGGTTAACTAGTATTGTTCCTGAGTTGAAAGAAAAACTGCTACTCTCTCACTTGTGCATAAACGTAACATTGTGGGTTTCTATGTGTGTCTGTGTGGTGGAGGGGAGAAGTTAATGAAGAAGCCATCTATTTTTAAAAGGGTTTTTATCAGCAATAAAGTATAATTTAATCATTTATTTGCTTCATAAAAATAATGTAGTTGCTAAGAAAAAATAATTTATGTTTAAAAAAACAGTCATAAAATTATAGAAGACTATCTATTCTTCAAATTTTGTAGTCTATTAGTTTTTCTGAAGGTGCCAGTTAGAAAGCCCTATTTCCGAAAATAGGGACTCAATGTATATAATAAAGATTAACACCAAGAAGGCTTATAATTGAGTTTCAATTCTTCAAGCTGAGTATTGGCATATCGGACAAGTGACCAAGGAGTACAAATCTCTAAATGGTTACAAGCAAGTTCAAATCTAATTTCCCACTAAAATGAATGGGCATTTTAAAATTGGCACCTTATTAATGCTATTGTATTGTAGTGCTGCAGACTCAAACAAGAATGTTTGTAATAGCTCTGTTAAAGGAGGTAGCTTATCAATACAATCAAAGAAGATTAACTTCTAAATAAATATTAAGTTTACTTTGTTAATACTGCAGAAATATTGCAAAATCATTTATTAAAAAACATCTCTACCATTATTTGTTCATTTAAAGGAGAATAATATGCCTGTCTTATGAATTATTTTTGTATTTATATCATCTTTCAAAAAATGATTTGAGAAAAAGTATTAAAATTATATATTGTCATATGTTTAATAAAAGCCAAACAAGGAATTGAGAAAAAAGGAAGAAAGAGGAAATAAATACAACAATGTTGGAGTACGTTAATAATGCAATTTGCATAAATTGTAATTCTGAATTCACTGGAATCAAGGGCAAAAAGGGAAATGTATTGATTTCATATATCACAGAAGCATGTTAAATTTTTAAGACAGAATATTTTTAAAATAAATTCTAAAAAAATTATCTTATATGAGACCTTATAAGTTGACATTGGCAATTAACATTGTCATTTTAAATACTTATTATCTGAATACCCTATGTAATGACATTCAAATTAAAGATTTATGACAAATGTAGAAATAATTTGTATTTGATTTTTTTTATTAAGAACCTCAAAATCAAGATAAAATATTAAAATGAAAATGAGTGAAAATGATGTTGTAGAGAAAGTTAATGTACAACCAATATTTAGTTTTTCAGTAAATTATGCAGAAATAGAAGTAGAATAGCTGATGTTCAATAGCAAATAAATGTATCCATCTACTGTGTCATTTTGGGTTTTGAGGAACCCTAGATCCCTACCACATTATTTAAATTGTGTAATTATTTTCTTCTACAACAATTTTTAAACATCAATAGTATTCAAGTCATTATCACTGGTACTAGGGCACACAAAAGTGGAAGACATAGTTGATTATGGTATTCAATCAACATAGTATATACCAAGGTCTTACCAGCTAAGAGAAGACAAAACTGTGGTGATGCTAGCTCAAGTCAAAACTACAAAAGGAGATTCACTGACTCTATTAATACTGCTCTCTAGACTAAGGGCCACTCCCCCTACTCCATCATGACTGCTCCACCTTCCCCCAATCTTGCCTAATCTGGGGTGGGTTCAAGAGGGGACATGTGGCATGGCTCTCAAGGCAGCTAGCTTTGCAGTTTCAACTACTCTTCTCAGATTTCTAGTATTTTATTCCTGATCTGCTTGAGCACTAGGGTGTTTCTAATGGAACCTCTTAAAAAGTTTTATGTTTATCTGTTCGGTGATTAGACTTTTCTCCTATTTATATCTTAAAATGAATCTTACATGCTGACTCATCCACTTACAAGTCTTCATGGATATGTGCCATCTCTGCGAAGTAGCTAAATTATCCCATAGAATTCCTGACGTTTTTTTCACTGACCAGAGAGATTAGACTAAATGAGTTTTGGGAATTTTGAGATGAGGGACTAGAGATTCTGGAGAAAGTTTCAGTGGAGAAAGTTAAAGTAGAAATGAATTAGTAGAGCATGAGGCATAAGGAAACAATTGAAGAGTAAGATATCAAGGGAGGCAAACTAATAATGGTTCATGTTGTAATTAACATGTATATTGGGTTGAAAGCTATTTATAAAGCTGTAGACATCTACCAAATGTATATAGGACATGAAATGGGATGCTCCTATTTTTCCTGCAATTGGGAAAATTCAATAGAATCAAACTAGTGAGTACTAATACTTGAAGAAAAGAGGTAATACACGATGAGAGATAATGCAGTAAACATAAACAAAGTGGCAATAAACTTTTATCAGCATTAGAAAGAGTGTCATTATCTAATAATAAATTCATGTCACGATATGGACATCACCATAACCAGTATGGGTAGAATAAGAAGATATTATTGCCTATGTTATCTAATAGACAAATACTTTAATGTCATTCTGAAGTGGCCTCCTTTTTCTCCTTTTGTTTCAGTGAATGTCAAAAATTGCAGGAAACTTCCAAAAGAATTTATGAGGTGTTTTTTAGTTTTTAAATTTTCTCTCCCATGTAAAAAGTGATTCAACACATACCTGAGGAATTGATGGTTAACATATGAATTATCATCAGTATTAATAATCTTTCATTTGAAATCCATTGGTTATTTAAAAAATAGAAATTTTAAATGTCTAGGGCCTTGATTCCAGATGTTTCTGAATCTTTTTTAAGGGAATATAAATTGGTAGATGGAAACTCCTTTCTCTCCCTTTCTGAGTCTTTTGGTTTAATCAAAAGATAGAATGAACACCTAAGAGATTAAATAGCCTGAGACCAAATACCACAGGTATTTTAGCATATAGGAAAAACAAAGAAGAGTATTTGAGGCTAGAAAGAAAGTAGGGTTTAGGCAATGAAGAGATGAACTGTACTCAACGTGAGTTGTCAGATGTAAAAAAAAAAAAGTTAGGAGAAAGTTGCTTGTTAGATCTAACTTCTATTCCTTTCCTAGGTCTGCTATCTTTGGGCTTCAATGTTACATTTACAAAATCAACAGGATCACAATTTATCTGAAAATAGTGGAATCAACTAGCTGATAATTTGAAGACTTTTCTAAACCAAGACTTTCATGACAGTCAGAAAACAGAGCTAATAGACCTCCACACGAAATGTAAAAATACACACTTTTTATTTGAAGTTTTGCAAAGAAAAAAATTTTAAATTTTGAAACAAAAAAAATCACACTTTGATAAATTGATAGTTCTAGTTTGTGACAATAATAAAAGAATAAAAGTATATTAGACCCCAAATATATTAAAATTATCATGATTAAATAGCCTTCTTGTTACTATATAGCCATTAAAAATCATGCAGACCATGTAACTTTTTTATTGGCTTGTAATTCAGCCATTGCTCTTATTTTTAAATTTTAATGACTGTGTTTTAACCCTTCCTATAAGGTCCTGAGAACTCTGATTTTCTTTTCTATAATAGCAGGAACATTCTACATGTGAAATTAGACAGGAATACTTGGCAAACTCTGTGGTTGATAAAAGGTTGCCTTCAGATGATTGCATCGTGAGTTGACTTTACAGTTATAAATGAATTTTAAAAAGAATATAGCTTTTGGGTAAATATTCTTAGATTAAGGATTACTCTTAAAGGGTGTAATCATTCACTTCTATGTATTGTAGAATACATCTTAAAATGTATTATATATAGAACTGGAAATGTACATACTCTAAAGAACCAGAAAAATGAAGACGTGATCCTGAGCAGTTGCATGCAGCTATGATCTCAAATGAAGAAAGCATTCCTAATAAATGGTTTATTCAGAGATAAAAACACAGGATTGGAAAAAATTTAAGGAAATTGGGCACTAATTATAAACATTTATTAAGTCCTGATAATATGCCAAAAATTGTGCGAAGTGCTAAAATACAGAGATGAATAAGATTGAGCCCTTGCCTTCTTGGAACATATATCCTAGCTGGAGAGACAGGCACACAAGAATGGTGATATAATATACTAAATGCCATGATGGTTTTTTTTTTACAAAATCATAAGGATGCAAGTGTCTCTCCTGCTCCCATCAAGCATGAGTGCACCCAGACCTTTGAAGAACAATGGCAGCTATCCTGTTTCTAAGAGATTCCAGAAAATGATGGCTAGTGGGGAGTTGGTCTATCATGTCTTTCAGAGAGGATTCCCATACTAAATACGCTCACTGACAGGTTAGTTTTCTTTGTATCTCCTGTGGATCATTTTCTTTCTCAATGGGGAAGTTGATTCAATGATCTAATTAATAGTACATTTTCATGTTGGAGAAGATAAGTTCAATGGTTGCCAACTAAGAGATGTAATTTGGCAGCAATGCACAAGGGAGCATGATCTTCAAATTATGTTACTTCTTTGAATTAGCGAGAAGACAATGGTAATAAATGAAGGTCTTAGTATAAGGCTTTAATGCCACCTTTAAGATTGCAGAATTAAATGTATAATCTAGGTTGCTATTTTGTCCCACATATATCAGAATTGGGTTAATTGAACAAATTATTTTTAAGATTTTTCTATTGTAAATAGGATTCCAAATTAGTGTAATAGTGCAAAACCTACTAACTAGTTTGTAGTAAAATCACCTTTAACAGAGAATTTATTTTAAAATTTTGGAAAACAAATATTTGAGACTACACATTCTCAGGGCCTGCTAACTATCTGCACTAGTTATATAGAGTACTAATTTCTCCTGTTGATAATCTATCTTGATTTCAAGTTCCTAACCCACAACAGGGCCACAACTGGTGATGAACATCACACAGAGAATTGGGAATCATTTCCTTCTGCTCTCAGTTTCTTTCCAGCATCCCACTGCCAAACATAAAAACCCCACTGGTTGATGTATCACCCATTTTACAGTAAATATTCTTGCCTTGAAGGGGCATTCTGGTTTAAATATATTGAATAGTTTCAGATAAATAAAGCAATCTAAAATAAATTGTATTATTCTCTTTAATAAGTACACATATTGTATTCTCAGTCAATAATAATCTCAACTTATAATTCTGTAATTTAAGATATTTCTTTCCTCAGCCAAAGCAGATATTGTGTTTGTTCCATCTTAACAACTCACATTTCATTTATGACTACAATTATCTCAATGCTGTCAATTGTTATTTAATATACAATGAAAGGCCCTTGCTCCTTAAATCTATTATAAGCTCTTTGAAGACAAGAATTATGTGTTAGGAACCACCACGACCTAATCCAGATGTTTACAGATAGTAAGTATAGAAACAAATATTTAATTATGATAACCAAAAATAAATTGAGACTATTATGAATAAGATTTCTTAAGAATTGTGGAAGACAGTGAAACATGTCCAGATGTGTTTATTATGAGCAAAATTGGGTCATTAATCTACAAATCTCTAACCAATAATATTAATTAAGTTTCTAAACATCTTGCTAAAGTATAATTACCCACACTTTATAGAGTAGGGAAAGAGGCAGATGGCAATAATGTACTAGGCCCTACTCAGATACTTTTATTACACTGTAATAAAATGGAAATCAAGCATCCTCTCTGGAAGAAAATGTCTACATCAGCTATTTTGACCTGTCTCTAGTGTCAGCTGTATGAATAGCCCTGATAAAATGACATTTTTTTCAAGATGATCTTTTTTCCTTTATAATAGTGTAGAACAGTGGTTAAAAGGATAATCTGAGTCAATCAGATTTAGACTCAAATTCCTGTTCTACTTACCAGTTGTAAGACCTCAGCAAGTCACTAAACCTTTCTGTTCTTCAGTTCCTTCATCTGTAAAATGGAGAAGATAATAACCATGCCTACATCCAAGAGTCAGTGTGAGGATTACAAGAGATCATGTGCAAAAAGCATCCAGAACATGCAATATTATCAGAAATGACAATTAATAGTAGTAAGGGCACACCAAATTTGCTCTCTTTTACAATTCATAAAATTGTATTTCTATGACTGAAAGAACTCTGTAGTTTTGGTCAGAGAATATTTTAGAAAACCTTCAATTTTCTCCAGATGCTGTTTCACCACTGCCATTGAATGAATTGTAATGCCTAATAAAAGGCAACAAAGTCTTCAATTTCTCTGGATTACATTTTCCTCAACAATAAAATGGTATAGGACAATCTCTAAGAAACCTTCTTTGAATATACTCATGTACTCAGAGTACTCATGAGTACCCTTGTCCAGCTTCTCCTCAGACTCCTGTTTGGTGTTATTTTTGTGCATAGTGTCATTAACATGATTATTAACCAAAATTTACCTAGTATTTACTCTGTGTCAGTCAGCAGGCAGGTATTTTACATATATTCTCTCATTTAATCCTAATAATTACTTTATTGCATAGATCAGAAAATAGAGCCTCAAGAATGTTATGTAACTTGTCGAAGCTCATACGTATAACAAGCACATGTCAAAATAAAGTATAAGTCTTCATGACTCCAAAGCTGTTGTACTTTCTTTCTCTAATAAATTATTGCTCTCAATCTTATGCTTTCTGCTTTAACTTCTGTTCCTCAAATCTGCCTCATCTCAGAATTCAGAAACATTTTAACCAACTTTAGTATCAACTATCAAAATTTAAAAAAAAATTGTCCCAAATCTTTTCTAAGCAAAAAAGTCCAGTTCAGACCAATTGTGATATAGCATAATATTAGGATTTAATCAACAAATACCAATATGCACTAAAATATCAAAATAAAAGATATTATTAATAACAACTTGATATAATGAAAGAACTCCAGCCTGCCCTCATTGAGTTAACCCATAGCTATTTTTACTACAGAGAAACTGTATGTTATACTCCTTTCTTCAAAGTTTAAAAATACCCTTTCCCCATACTTTCATTTCTTATGGCAACCCAATGTAGGCTTCACATTTAAGTATTAATCTAAACCTATTTTGAATTTATTTGAATTTTTGGCACCAGGATGATAAATTCCTAAAATATCTTCCCGACCCATGTGTTTATAATTTATTTCAAAGTTTTTCTACATTTACATCTCTTAAGCTTCAAGTGGTACACTCCTCTCTTTTCCCCTCCTCTAAATGGAGCTGTAGATTTTAATCACCATCGGCCTTCATCTTTTTGATGATTAACACACACTAAGCTGCTTTTGGTGGTTTTGTAAGCAATGCAATCAGTGGCTCACTTCGTTTCATGACGTCTCCTACTCTTCCCTGTGCCCCCGAGGATTCTTGTCTGTCTTTCTTGAGGTATAGTAACAACAATAGCAAATAGTACCCCGGGTGATACATTAGGGGATTTTGTACAATTGGATTTTCTTTTTTTGTTGTTTCCAATGCCCTTTGTTATTATTATTATTATTATAGTCAGCATTCTATTGGATGTTTTCATCACAGAAATGTATTAAATTTTATTTTTATCAGAATCTTAGTATCTCTTGAGTATTATAATGAGCCCAGAATCCTATGTCTAGTTTGGATTATTTTACTCTCCAGGTTGTATCTTGCATTTTTTTATATTGAAATACTTTTACCATCTTAACTATTTAGTTGAAAATTCTTAAAAGATATTTCTGAAATTTGTATCTATTGAATTGCCTGATTGCTACCTACTGGATTAAATCTTGCCATCAGATCACATTAAATCATTATAGAAGACTATTTGTAGGTCTTAAATATCAGCAAAACTTCTTCATTAACTGCCCAAGACCTTTAAATTCCCAAATACAAGATGCTCAGGGACAAGCTGTGACACAGGCCAAATCTGTAGCCTACCTGTTTCATTTTTGTTTACATACAAATGAAATTTGGAAATGAACAGCTTTAGTAACTATCAAACGATTCCCAAACCCAAGCTTGATCCAAGAGCTTCAGAGCATAATATTATTAAAGGTTTATGAATCAGCTTGGACCTTTCTCCACACTGACCCCTACTTACCCTTTGCCCTTTACTTCTGGGCAAAGATAAATTCTGCTTTTCACATAACATTTTATTATTTGTAATAACAACGATATTGTCAGAAAATATTAAATCATAGTAGCTAGGGTTATTTTCATGCGTGGCCTTACAGCTTATTAGCAGAAAGAAAAGTGGGAACCAAACACTGATACTAAAATATTAATTTGTAATAATTATACATTTCACTTTCAAAGTTCTTTACATTTTATAAGATACTTTCAAAAAGTAATCTCAGAATGATCCAGAAGACAGATGACCTCAGTTTGAAAGCTTGCACCACGTCTTAAACACTGTGTGGCTCTGGGAAATTATTTAATATGTTTTGGTTTCCTCATCTGTAAACAGACTTTGATGATAACTGTACACAATTCAAAGAATTGTTACGAAGATTAAATGAGTGAAAGTTTAGAAAATGCTGAGGACTTTGCCTACTTTTTAATGGGGTTGTTTGTTTGTTTTCTTGTAAACTTGTTTAAGTTCCTTGTAGATTCTGGATATTAGACTTTTGTCAGATGGAAAGATTGCAAAAATTTTCTCCCACTCTGTAAGTTGCCTGTTCACTCTAATGATAGTTTATTTTGCTGTACAGAAGCCATTTAGTTAAATTAGATACTATTTGTCAATTTTTACATTTGTTGCAATTACTTTTGGTGATTTCATCATGAAAACTTTGCCCGTGCCTATGTCCTGAATGGTATTGCCTAGATGTTCTTAAAGAAGACATTCATGTGGCAAAGAAACATATGAATAAAAGCCCAACATCACTGATCATTAGAGAAATGCAAATCAAAACCATAATGAGATACAATCTCACACCAGTCAGAATGGTGATTATTAAAAAGTCAAGAAACAAAAGATGCTGATGAGGTTACACAGAAATAGGAAGGCTTTTACACTGTTTATGGGAACATAAATTAGTTCAACCATTGTGGAAGATAACGTGGCGATTTCTCTAAGACCTAGAACCAAAACCACCATTGACCCAATTACTAGGTATACACCCAAAGGAATATGAATCATTCTATGCAAAGACATATGCATGTGTGTGTTCATTGCAGCACTATTCACAATAGCAAAGACATAGAATCAACCCAAATGCTCATCAATGATAAACTGGATAAATAAAATGTGGTCCTGAGGTCAGGAGTTCGAGACCAGCCTGGCCAACATGGTGAAATCCCATCTCTACTAAAAATATATATTAAAAAATTAGCCAGGCGTGTTGGCACGCACCTGTAATCCCAGCTACTTAGGAGGCTGAGGCAGGAGAATTGCTTGAACCCAGGAGGCAGGAGTTGCAGTGAGCCAAGGTCATGCCACTGCACTCCAGCCTGAGCAACAGAGTGAGACTCCGTCTCAAAAAAAGAAAAAAAAAAAAACAGAAAGAAAAGAAAATGTGGTACATATTCACCATGGAATACTACGCAGCCATAAAAAGAAACAAGATCACTTCATTTGCAGGGACATGGATGGAGTTGGAAGCCATTATCCTTAGCAAACTGACACAGGAATAGAAAATCAAACACCAGATGTTCTCACTTATAAGTGGCAGCTGAATAATGAGAACACGTGGACACAGAGAGGGGAACAACGCACCCTGGGGCCAGCTGGGAAGGGGGTGGGGGAAGAGAGAGCATTAGGAAAAAAGGCTAATGCATGCAGGGCTTAATACCTAGGTGATGTGTTGACAGGTGCAGCAAACCACCATGGCACGTGTTTACCCACATAAAAAACCTGCACGTGCTGCACATGTACCCCAGAACTTACAATTCGAATTAAAATTTAAAATAAAAAAAAAACAACAGAATTTTATCCAGCTAGTAGAAAAAGAAGTCAGAGAGATTGGAGCATAAGAGCAATTCAAAAGGAGTTGCTTCATTGCTTAGATGGAGGGGGCCACATGGAAGCGCCTCAAAGTAGAAGTGAAAATGAACCCAGCCAACAACAGGGACCTCAGACCAACCTACAGCAGTATGGACTGAATTCTGCCAGCAACCTGAGTGCACTTGGAAGGGAACCCCGAGCTCCAGATGAGAAGGCAGCTCCAGCTGACACCTTGATTTCAGCCTTGTGAAAGCCAAGCAGAGAGCTAGCTAACCTGTACGTGGACTCCTGACCCACAGGCACTAAGAGATAATAAATAGATGGCGTTTTAAAGGAAGGAAGGAAGGAAGGAAGGAAGGAAGGAAGGAAGGAAGGAAGGAAGGAAGGAAGGAAGGAAGGAAGGAAGGAAGGAGAAAATGCTGAGGACAGCAACTAACATGTAGAACGTGTTAAAAATAGTCCTAAAGGAATAATACTTTTAAGTTTTCAAGGTATTATTATTATCTTTCCAAAGCCAAGAATCTGCGGCTCGGGGAGACAAAGGATCTGCTGAAATTCAGATGCCTACTAAGGACTAAAACTGATTCTAATCCAGCCATTCTGCTCCAAATTAAGCTTCCTTTTTTTTTTTTTCCAGAGACGTTAAATTCTGTGAATTGAGTCTTCAGATTATGTATATCCTATCGCTTATTTCATTTATATATTATGCAGCCAGTAATTGTGATACACAGAGTTTCTGTGTAATGAGGTACCTTCATCCAGCAACCCTCCATAAACATTTTAGCAAGTGTAAGATCACATACATGCAATGCATTATAGACTTCACATCCGGGTTCTGAACCCACTTTATCAGCGACACTTAAAAACTGTTCTCAGACAAGATCCCCTCTAATGAGAGCCTAAAAGACAGTTAAAAGCCAGTATTATTATAGCTGTATCTTTTATGGTCTGGAAGAAAATGAAGACTGGCTACTGAAGGTCACTCTACAATAGTTCCAGAATAACCTCCACACATCAACAGTCTGACTCTTTTTGCTGCGGCTGCAGGCTTAACGAGCATGGATGCTCTGGTCTCATTACCAAGCATTTATTTTGACTTTCCTGTGCCAAGCACTGTGTTAGGGGCTGCAAAAACAGCCTATTCTTCAGATGCTCACAGACTAGTGATAGATACAGATAAATATTTATAGAATTATAATGTAAGTTCATTTCTAGGTTATTTGAAATATGGTCCAAATACCAAATTGTTTGATAGTCATTAACATTGCATGTGGATGTATATAGGAGTTAAAGGAAACTTCTACTTTTTAATTTATATATGTTTTATATGTTTCTATTTTCTTTGTACTTTTTTTTTTTTTTTTCTTTTTTAGATGGATTCTCGCTCTGTCACCCAGGCTGGAGTGCAGCGGCACGATATCGGATCACTGCAACCTCCGCCTCCTGGGTTCAAGCCATTCTCCTGCCTCGGCCTCCCAAGTAGCTGGTACTATAGGCTCCTGCCACTACGCCTGGCTAATTTTTGTATTTTTAGTAGAGATGGGGTTTTACCGTATTGGCCAGGCTGGTCTCCAACTCCCGACCTTGTGATCAGCCCACCTCGGCCTCCCAAAGTGCTGGGATTACAGGCGTGAGCCACGGCACCTGGCCTTCTTTGTACTTTTTTAAAAAGACCATGTGTTACTTTTGTAATGTGAACATTTTAAAAGTGCAAAATGAAAATTACAACAAAACCACATATAAGAAAGAAACAATATCTGTGCAGAGGAAAGTAAGGGACTCCCTGAAAACTGACTAGAAACTGTGAGGGAGAAGTATATATAAAGAACGAATGTAAAACTGAAGAGAAAGTAAGTTTGACTCTGTCTATGCACATTGAAAAGAAGAGGAAGAGGCTGGGCATAGTAGCTTATGCCTGTAATCCCAGGGCTTTGGAAGGCCAAGGCAGGCAGATTACTTGAGCCCAGGAGTTCTAGACCAGCCTGGGCAACATAGTGAGCCCACATCTCTACAAAAATTACAAAAATGAGCCAGGTGTGGTGGTGCATGCCTGTAGTCCCAGCTACTCAGGAGGCTGAGGTGGGAGGATCACTTGAACCCAGGAGGCTGAGGCTGAAGTAAGCCATAATTATGCCACTGCACTCCAGACTGCCAGCCTGGGTAACAGCATGAGACCTCCATTTAAAAATAAAAATCCAAGAATAAATAGAAGAGTATTGAAGAGTATTCTGAGAGAGCTTTACCGAGAATGTGATTCTCATATATGTGATATTTACAAGAATTTGAGTTGTTTACCAGGCAGATGACATGGGGAAGATGTTTCAGGCTCATGGGAGAAGCATCTGCAAAATTGCAGAGGAATGAAGCCTGGTGAAATAGACAGGGAATGGCCACTGTTTTCTCTTTAGCAATATTACAAAATACAATGCTGGACCTTGTGGTAAAAATCTAGGCTTTAGAAGTAGGCAGCATACTAATCTTGGTAGGCTCTATACAACTTGCTTAGGGTCCTACATCTTATATTTTGAAGGATTTTAAGCCCAGAACTATCATGGTGAGGTTTATGTTTTTAGATTGATCACAATTAGATCACCTCCTAGATTCTATTCAATTATTCAGTAAGTATTTATTAAATACTTAAGTGGTATTAAGTGGTATTAAGTGGTAGGCACTGTTCTATTACTAGGGATAGATCCAAGAGCAAGACAGCCTCAAATATATTAGTACATCGAAGCCAGCTTTACTAGCTTTGAGAGCTTATTTTTACATTTGCAGGAATCTTTCCATCTTACTGTTCAAATCTGGTAGCTTGAAGTGGGCATGATAGGAGCAATTATATCACAGAAACTGGCCTATACTACCAATCAAGGTTTTCTTCCCCCAGAGAGCTGATTGTTAAACATTTACCAGCACACCACTGGAGAGATCCCAGATATTACAGAGCTATATGTGATACAAATACATAAATTACATCTATTACATTGTATGTAAAATACATTACATATAGCTACATTTTATATAAAAGGAGCTATAAAGAAAAAAATAGAACAGAATTCGGCTGATCAAAGCAAGGACTTGTGGAAGGTTAAGGAGTAACTCTATCTGTGCTTGACCCTGAGGTAGAAGCAAGCCTGGCGTGAGGTAGAGACAGTGAGGCAGTCAAGTATACTTGCAGAGTTAGAGGAGGTGCTGGTGGAGAGAGGAAGGGCAAGAATGAAACCTGGAATCAGTCCTTCTTATAGGGACTTTGCCTTTTGGGAATAATTGCACTTTCAAACAAAGCAAATGACATGTTCCATCTCCTACTGCCATTTGATGTTTCCACTCAGCATTCAAACTCTAGTTGCACAGCTTTATAAATGATACCTGAAATGTACAAAACCGCATTATACCCTTTGCCTGTATGTAGCTTTGGTTTTATGACATTAACAAGTCTGTCCCTAAACATGCTTGACTTTCTTGATTTGTTTACACACAACTGATTCTTATTACCCTGAAATGCTGCAAGTGAAACACAGTCAGTGAAGAAGGCCATCAACATAGCTTACGGGGCAAACACCACTTGCATTCTCCAGTATTACCAGGGGGATCCGCGGCTCCAGGCTGAACAGAGATACTGCTTTATACACAGTTGTCTACAACCATGCCGAATGAAACCTTCCCTGACTAAATGGGAGAGGAAGCCACTTACATCCCCCTTTCATATTTCACAATATAAAACCTGTTAATACTAAACCATGAAGACAGCATGAAGTCTGTTATAGGCCTTCCTCTTATACCTACTCTCAGCAAATTGCAATGGTATAAGCCTTTTATACCATTTATGCACCTTGGCCTTTTAAGTGGTAAATTTTGATAACTCCAAGACTGTACTTAACTTTTGAGAACTGCATTAAGAGTGTCATTAGCAAGACACTGTTTAATAAATATTGCGATGCTAATTGTGCTAATAGTGATGGAGTAAATATCACAAATAGTGACAATTATTTTAAGCCTGTTAAGTAGATGATTTTTTTTATTATGCTTGCAAAAGAATGATCTGAAATGATGTTAGAAATTATAGTGAAAACAAGAGTCTAAAGTGGGGAGGTTTACTGTAAGCTGGCACACAGTCAACACAGAGAAATAAAGAAGATAAAGAACATGTAACAGTACAAACAGCCACGGTCTGCATGACGTTTTGAAGTATGAGTGAGCACTTTGGTTCTCTCTCTCCCTTTCCAGCCACCATTCCATAATAGTGACAAGAGCGTCTGAGCTTGGAAAAAGAAGGACTCTCAGATCTGTATCATGAACTACACAAGTATAAATGAAACAAAATCGTCCAATGTTTTGCGTAGGCCACAGTGATAAAATGATGATATATCACAAAAACTTCACCTATGTAGCCACCACATTCATTAGCAAAATTATGAAAATATCTTAAACCATCATTCAGTTATGTAAATAATTTTGATAACTCTAAGACATTTCTCTGGGAGTTTATATCTTTTCTATCCTATTTCTGAGAATCTGTGAGTGAGCCGCATAAACTAGAGTCATTTTGTTTCAGTCAATAGTGTTTTATTAACAAGGTGAATTTTCATTATTTATCATCTAGTTCATGGTCCTTCTAGTCTGAATACAAGCTCAGTGATTAAAATGTAGGTGTAGTATATTTTCAAGATACAAATAATATGTTGGTGTTCCTTGTGTATTCTGAACAATGTAATAAATAGATCAAACAGCTAACAAATGTGATTTGGGGACTTCTTGAGGTGCAGATTATTGATAGCATACAACATCAATAGAATGAATATATGCCACTTTCTCCTCACTCCGTTTCAATTCTTTAATAGGTGTAGCAGCGATCAATACAACAAGACTCAGCACTTCTCCATCAAATTTGTATTTGGTAAAAACATTGAAAAATAATACCTCTTTCTTCTCTAATATAGAAAAATGTATAATACAGAAGGATACCCATTGCAATCATTCTGCACATGCAATATGCTCTACATTTGTAAGTCCGTTTGAAGATGATTATTTAAAAATATAATTGCATTAATTCTACTTCCCTGCATTGATATAATAGGATTATGTCTATTCAAGACACTTCTAACTTTCTGTGCAAATAATAAAGCAGAGTTTAAAAATGAATTGTTTAATGTATCTGTGTAAAGTGCCTCTTTACAATAATTTCATGGATTCGAGCAGTAACTGAACTGGTTAATTAATATGGTGAAAAAAATTTACAAACTGTGACAAAACATCTTCTCATATGAGAGGGACTTTATTTTTTTAAAGACAGCTTTTTCTAAAGAACTTCCAAATTGTCAAATCTCACTGAAAACTGGAAGCAATTTTGATAACATTTCCTATTTAAAAAACAAAAACAAAAACAAAAACCTTGCCACTTTTAACCTATGCGTCTCAAATAGAATTCTTTCTACACCAGTGTTTCTTTTCTCTCCAGTAGATTTTTCAGGTGGCAAAAGATAGAATATTTCGAAAATGAACTCAGACTTTAAATTTAATTATAAAACTCTGCCATTATTTAGTTATACTCTCTGTATTTAAACAGCTATGGCTTTGTAATAGTTAAAATTTATCCTTTTAATATCACTAATTATTTTCCCTCTGCAGCTTTGATGGGTTAGTTATAGCCTGGAATAAAAAAACACTGTGGTAAGGACAACTGTACAGCAAGGTTAAGTGCCTTCTTGTCTTCAGTACCAATAATTACCTTTAAACAAAAAAAGGCTGTTTTCAGATTTGACAGTTAATTTACTAATGAGTATGTGGACCCCATTTATAATAAAGTAATATTGACCAGAAATAATCCTGCATTGGTACTCATCTGAATTATTTTATTGTTCATGTCCTCTATTAAATAAATTGGAAAGGATTAATTTTGCAAGATGGGATTGTCAGAGACGGCTGCATAAACTAGATGCATGTCAGCACTAAATTTAATTATTGATCACAATACAATAGTGCTGAGTGTTCCAATCCCCAAACAGCTTCCAGTAACTATCAGCAGATTCCAAATATAGAGACTGAAGTAAAAATTTGATTGCAGATGACTACATTTTTAATAAATAAATATTTCATCAGCACTAAATAAAAATTTAATTTTACAGTATTATTTAGACCATTCATTGAACTATGGAGCAAATGAACAATGAATGAGTGTAACTCCCTTCAAGATACAAATTTTATTTTAATGGTTTAATGGTCTCAGAATTCAGGGAATTATTTTTATTTCTTTATTCTGGTAAGGAAATAAAATTTGTAAATAGAAGAACATTTAAAGCATGCACTTATGTTGTTGAAAACATAAAGTAGCATCTGACTGGCCTGTATTCATATATAGAATTCTGGGCCACAGTCTCCTGCTGTATACTATATATTAGTACAGTACGGAAATCAGTTTGGGGTATAACTTGAACTCTGACAATTTGGAACTAGTTAAAAATTGAGAAATGCAATATGTTAATTGGCTATATAACATGAAATAAGGTTTTTAATTGAAATTAAGTCTCTGTATGTGAACTGGGTGGAATGTTGACCAGACTTTACTAATAATGATACACATTACCTTAATTGATAAATCATGTTAACATAATAAAAATCTTCCTTAAGTTTAGCCATCAAAGAGAGTCAGGGTTACTCTTTGTAGGATTCTGGTTAAAGATTCAATGAGTGTGTATCTAGATATAAGATATCTGTGAGAACTAAACTAGATGATGAGTTCTGCTACCAAAAAAACAGACGTAATCTTAATTTCAGTGTTGTTGGCTATGAAAATTCAGATAGTCAGTGAATACAAAGTTCTATTATAAAACTATAGAATGTTAATTCAAATTAGAAGATAGAGAAATATATTAGCATTATATTACAGATTGTATGACTTTGAGTATTCATTCTATGGCTAGTGTTCAATTAAAGACAACAATATTTAGTACTATGTGAAATACATCATGAGAGTAGAAGTCACTTTATTTTCAACCAGCAAAAAAAAAGCAACAATATTGCCAACTAAATAAATCTCAAAAAAAGATGCTTACAGTTTTTATCAAAAATTCATAGAGTGAAATTTATGCAAATGTTGATTAGATCACTTTGACTCATTCAACCCATGGAAAATTTGTTAGAAAACTTTGGAAATTAATATACTGCTTTAATTTTGATGAGCATTGGTAAGAGAGAAAGTTATCAGTATTCTAATAAATTTTTAATATGTATCTTGACAATTTTTCAATTTCCTCTGACCTTTTGAACAATAGTTCTGCACATAATTCTTTACACTAAATTTATCAGTTTGGTTTGAAGTAGAATTTATTCTTTTCTATCTTGAATTTGAATCCAGTAATTCATTTTTGTATTACTGTAGTAAATTACTAAATTAAAAATAAAAGGCTTAGATCCACCTCAGAACTTACCCATTTATGTGGCAGCATAGTATATTAAACTGAGTCCAAGCTTCAGGGACAAGCAGATGGGGTTCGACACCCAAATCGGCCACTTAAAGCACTATAATCTCAGCAATTTACTTAACTTCTGAGTCTCAATTTATTTCTCTGTGAATTTTCAAAATTACTTTTAATTAAATAATTTAAATTTAGATATAAAATTAATTAAACTTAAAAGTTGATTTTAAGAAAATTTAGTCAATGGCTAAACTCATCAATATTTCACTTGTCTTCACTCTCAGAACAGTAAACGATATGTCATACATTATATACGATAGTATACATCATACATATGCATACGCTACCATATCACTGAGTAGTTTGGAGGCACTATAGAACTTTTAGAAGAGTAAGTACATTAAGTAATATTAAATTCATTAAGCACGATAAGAAGTCCTGTTATAGAACTTCACGAAGAAGTAAAAGAAGACATTGTTATATATGTATAAGATAGGAAAACTTACATTACAGGTCATAGAAAATCCAAATTAACCTGGCGTAAGCCATAAAGAGTGTTCATGGATTAATGTAACTGAGAAGAATAGGGACCAAAAAAAAAGGGTCCTCAGGCATGGTTTGAAAAAGGCTCCGGCCGGGCTCAGAGACTCACGCTCGTAATCTCAGCAGTTTGCGAGTCCGAGGCGGGCGGATCACCTGAGGTTGGGGGTTTGACATCAGCCTGACTAACACGGAGAAACCCCGTCTCTACTAAAAATGCAAAAAAATTAGCCGGGCGTGGTGGCTCATGCCTGTAGTCCCAGCTACTCAGGAGGCTGAGGCTGGAGAATCGCTTGAACCCGGGAGGCGGAAGTTGCGGTGAGCAGTGATCACGCCATTTGCACTCCAGCCTGGGCAACAAGAGCGAAACTCCGTCCAACTAAAAAAAAAAAAAAAGCTCTAAGTCCCAAGTCCCTTTGTCTGCAGGTCTCTCTCAGTTTGGTCCATTTCTGAACGTTGACTTCATCTCACGAAGTCTTCTCATGCTTGCAAGACATCGCTTCCTTGTTCATATCGAAGGCAATGGGCAGAGGTCTGCAAATCAGACTTGCAAGTCAAAGCGGATTCACTGCCTGTTTTCTTACAGTCCATGAGCTAAGGATGATTTTTACATTTTTAAATGGTTGGGGAAAAAAATCACAAAGAGAGTAATATTTTGTGGCATCTCATAATTGTACAACATTCAAATTTCTAATATTCATAAACCTAGTTCTATTGGAACACAGCCATACCCATTTATGTATGTATCATCTGTGACTGCTTCTATGCTAGAGTGGCAGGCAGAATTGAGTAGCTGCAACTGCTGGGACTATATTATTCCCAACTAGAGGACAAACCCTGCATTCAACTTTGAGGGATAACCGTAAAATAATGCCATGGCAAAAGGAATGCCACACATTGATTGTCTTAAGCCTGGGTTTCTGCCTCAAAACAACCGCTAAGGCAAAGGAGAAGAGACTGGCCTAACTGATTTAATGTGTCTTTGCTTTTCAATATGGAAGTCACTAACCACTGTGGCTAATAAGCAAATCTGACTGAGGAACCAAAATGTCTTTGTTTTTATTTACTTTTAACTAATTTTTATTTTAATTTAAAAACTTGCATTTAATTCTGTATATTTTAAGTATATTTGGAACAACCTGAGTATGTGAATTTACATTAAACTCTACACTTTATAATCTCTAAACACAAAGTATTCCAAATGAAAATTTAGTATCCAAATTGAAGTGTGCTATAAGTGTAAAATATATACCAGATTTTAAAGACTTAGTACCAAAAAAGTACATAAAATATTTATTAATATTTTTACATTGGTTACATGCTGGAATGATAATATTTTGGATTTACTGTACTTAATAAAACATTAATTTTATGTTTCATTTTACCTTTTTTCTTTTTTTTTTTTTTGAGACGGAGTCTCGCTCTGTTGCCCAGGCTGGAGTGCAGTGGCACGATCTTGGCTCACTACAAGCTCCGCCTCCCGGGTTCACGCCATTCTCCTGCCTCAGCCTCCCGAGTAGCTTGGACTACAGGCACCCACCACCACACCCGGCTAATTTTTTTCTTTTTTGTATTTTTTTTAGTAGAGACGTGGTTTCATCGTGTTAGACAGGATGGTGTTGATCTCCTGACCTCCTGATCCGCCCGCCTCAGCCTGCCAAAGTGCTGGGATTACAAGCGTGAGCCACTGCGCCCTGCCCCATTTTACTTTTAAAGTATGAGACTCGGCCGGGCGCGGTGGCTCACGCCTGTAATCCCAGCACTTTGGGAGGCCGAGACGGGCGGATCACAAGGTCAGGAGATCGAGACCATCCTGGCTGACACGGTGAAACCCCGTCTCTACTAAAAGTACAAAAAACCAGCCGGGCGAGGTGGCGGGCACCTGTAGTCCCAGCTACTCGGGAGGCTGAGGCAGGAGAATGGCGTGAACCCGGGAGGCGGAGCTTGTAGTGAGCCGAGTAGGCGCCACTGCACTCCAGCCTGGGCGACAGAGCAAAGACTCCGTCTCAAAAAAATAAATAAATAAATAAAGTATGAGACTCATACTTTAAAAGTGTGTGTGTGTGTGTTCTAGACATCTCTAGCTTTGATCAATTTCCGCTATCATGCAAAGGAAGATCTAAGTGTTATTTGTTGGTGGAGAGGGGCTTAGATGCTACATAAGCAACAAACACATGTGTACAATAAAAGTAACTATTAAAACTTACCAACTTACCAACAAAGCTCTTAAAATGAGTATTTTCATGTGATAATGTTACACATTACCTAAATTCTTCTCAAAATTGGACAAAATCACATTTTTAGTAAAGAACAAAGCTGATTTGTACAATTTAAGGAATATGAGAGCAAGGAACTATTTCTATTTCACAAATTAAGTATAGTAGATACATGTACTAGAGCACAGAGGAAGCTGCTGTAACAAAAAGTCCCTAAGGTACATTGGTTATAAAAAGATAGAAGTTTATTACTTTTAAAAGAACAAGGGGAAACATTGTTCAGGACAGGAGAGTGTCACTGTGCCTTCAGTTAGTCCATGGTTCCAAAATTCTTTTTATAGTGGCCATGAAATTGTACTACCCAGATATCCTACAGCAGTATATGACCAACAGCTACAGTTATCATCTCTCTGGATCCACCACCACTGAGGCCATGCAAACCCAGGATGCCACCAGTCAATGGCTATTCACATTGGAGGTACTAACATAAAGCCTTTCTACAGAGTAAGTTCTAACAGGCAACATTAGTAAGGGGAGTCCCTATCAGCCTCTCCAAAACTTTCTATTAGAGAATAATGTGCTGCCCTCTGTCAGAGGAGAGTCTCACCCTTGCTACCCAACTCTCCTTCTTTCTCTCCCTCCTTTCACAGTGACAGAATTGCATTGCCCTTTGAAAGCTCTTCTTACCTACTCCCATTTCTTCACCTTTATCCTTTGGAAGTGTTTCCTCTAATACATCTCTTGCATATCTAATTTGATCTTGGTGTCTGGTTTTAGGAGAACCTGGATGAACACAGCTTTATTCTGCTGCTGTCCCATCCCCTAGGCTTTGCTCTTATCTGCATGGTCAAACATAGCCGACCAGTAGTGCATGCACACTCCAGTCTGTAGGAAATGGGAAAGGGAAAAAGGGAAATTCACACTCAATTATAAGTGTGGTCATATAAGAAGCTGACCCAGAAGTCCTGCTTCCAAGGCAAGAATTTAGTTACATTGTCACACTTAGTTACAAAGGAAGGCAGGGAAATCTAGTCTCTAGTTGGAGGATATACCCTGCTAAAAAAACAGAGGGGTTCTAGTTTCTAAATTTAAAAAAGAAACAGTAAAACCTAGGGAATATTTAGAAGTTTCTTCTAAAATATACTTTAAAAGATTTAGGTGTTTGAAAGATTGTTCATCATTTTCCTTCTATCGATCATAAATAAAGTAAACGTTACTCCTTTTGTAGACACTACCATTAGATTATATTTTATGTGAATCGCTTGGAAAGAATCTCTTTAAATTTAATAGAAAAAGGCACTTGGATATTAAAAAATAGTTTAAAATGTTAATTTAAAAATTATCATTTTTGACATCTCAATTCATAAATGATGTTCACAATATCACTTCCAGTATCAGTTGAAGATACTTAAGCTTTGAAACAGGCTATATTTACACTGTGTCTCTCTTTTCTACTTCTGACTTCAGGGAGACAGCAACTCCCTACTCTTGCTATTCCCATGGATACCTCAACACACAGTATCTTTTCCTTGTTAACAAACATGTTATAACCACACTCCTATAAACTGTCCCTTCATCAAAAGCCCTGCTAAAAAAATTTTAGCTGGATGTGCCAAACGATTCCTGCAGAAACCCAGATCAATATAGCAACCAGAAAAGGCATACTTAGATTTTCAACAATAAAGGTAAAGGACCTATAAGAAGGAAGCCAAAAATTGAACTGGCACAGACGTGATTCTAGGTACTCTCCAATTGGCTCTCCATTCTTTTCCTACTTGGTTTGTCACCCAGAAGTTAAACTGTAATAGACCACACCATACTGGTTCTCTTGCCTCCTCGTTTCAGTCAATGGAAAGCAAAACATGGAAGAAAGATGATCAGAGAGAAAACTCAAGGTATTTCTTACCCCTATTCTTTCTCTCTGCAGGCTTGGGAGTTAGTAGTGGTTGAATTTTTCTACTGAAGATCAAGACTTCTGTCAGATGGACTTCTTTCCAGTTAGAGGTTTCACAGGGTGTTAGTACCTATGGTCCCTCCTTACTCTGATAATGGCTCCCTAATGTTACTATCATCAAGTACTTCACCAGCACTTTCATATCTTTGCAGATATTCCCTTCATCACAGTCTCTTCAATCACCCTTTGGGTGACTGTCTCCTGCAAGGTTTCTAACAGATATAGACATAAAAGAAGCTCTGAATACATAAAAAGACCAATCAGTATTCTAAATGTGAAAACAGAATACTAGAAAAACATTGTCTCCTAAAACGAATGTATAGATTTACAGGTAATTCCAATGAAAACCCTGTTTTGTATAAATTTTAAGTTTACAGAATAAAACTAGGATATATCTAACAATATCTTAGAGTGTCAAAAACATTTTGAAAAATAACAGAGGACTTGCTATAGGTAATATTAAAACCATGAAGCTACAGTAATCAAAGAAATATAGTACTAGATGAAAAACTGACGGATGGATAATGGAAAAGAAAATAAATCCTGTAATCAGATATTGTTATAGAAAATAATTTTAAATAAAATAACGATGCCATCACATATTAGAAAGGGAGGGGAATTAACTATCATAAGATAATTATTTAGTCATTTAGAAATGAAAAGAAATGTGAATTTTCCTCTAACACTTAAACCTAAATAAATTCTAGAAAGCAAACTAGCTACATGAAATCATTTAAAAGATGAAAGAAAGAATAGACTTGAAATGATTAAAGGAATCATAAATGAGAAGACTAATAATTTTTATTATTTCTGACCCCTAAAAGAACCAATAAACAGTAAGAAAGGCATGTAATTAACTTAAAAATATTTGTAATGAACACATGCATATAAAGGATTAAAAAGCTTAATATAGAAATCAGTAAGAAAAAGACAAGCACAACTAGGAAAATGTAACATCATCTGAGCAAAATAATTCAAAAACTGTAAACATACATAATCCTGAAAAAATAATCAACTTCATTAGTAATCCTAGGGTGGACATTAAAACTATCGCATTGAAAATGGATGAAAATGTTACTCACTGCCTGTAATATTATGGTGAAAGATGCTTAAATACTTCTGAGGGTAAGGTAAACCGTTACTTCCTTTACAGAGATACTTGGTCATTAGAATCAAAGTATTTAGAGGCATTCCTACCTTTTAACATAACATTCCAAACTGATTAATTGCTTAAGAAACTACTTAGTGATATCTAGATTTGTTCATTTAGATTTAGACTTATTAATGACAATATCAATCACAGTTTTAGTTATAATAGTAAACATGAGGGGAAATGGCAAATAATATGGATACAGCTAAATTAATTATGTATCATTTGTAAAGTGGAATTAGTACATAGCCAATTATAAAATAATCTAACAAATATTTAGTGTTATGTAAAATACTTAAAGCAATATTGAGTTTAAAAGAAGGCAAGATATGAATTTCATCATAAGATTACCCCGATTGTATTGGCATATTGGTGAGAGAGAGAGAGAGAGAGAGAGGTACATAAAACATAACAACCAAAATTTTCTACACACCCACACATTATGCTGACTAGATGCCAAAGTCTGATAATTTAGTTCTTTAATAGATGTAATTTATTCTTAACTGATTTGGTTTATAAAATAACAATTAATTTTAACTGCTCAAATCTTTTATGTCTGTGTCTAGTATTGCCAGACCTAGCAATAAGAAAGCCAGGACATGTAGATTTTAAATTGACATACATTGTCTCCTGAATAAAATCAGGATTCTGTTAATAAGGACTAATTGGAGAAGATATAAGGCTGAGGGAAAGCAAGCTCAGCTGTCTGACCCACTTGGACACTTAAGTGTGCCAAGAAGTTATTTCATTATTAAAATAAAAATTAACCGAAACAAAACAGAAAAACCTAGTAGAGTTCTTTCCTTGTTTTCCTGTTGGGTTGGAAAGTTTGGCTTTGGTTTGACTAAAGTATAGAGAAAATAGTAAGTATAAGTAAAGGCTATCATTTTATGAGATCTCATTTGATGAGATCTCCTAACATTCCAGCATCTAGTGAATACCCAGTTGTTTAATATGTTTAATCAGTTCCCAACCAATTCAATTTTCCATACAGTGATTGATTTTCATTTAAATTACTTGACTTTTCTATATTTGTTTCCCCTATTTTATGACCTTATTTTCCTTAGAATATGTTGAAGATGCTTTCAGACAGAAAACAATACTCATGAGCTGCAATACAATTCTACAAATTTATTTTACATTTATGTTATTACTGAAAAAAAATGATATTCAAGTTTATATTACCTTTAATGTGCATGTAAGCCAGACTCTGAAAATCTTCATAGTGAAGAGATTTTAATATATTGAGTTACCCCAATAATAAATATGAGGTATTAACACTGGTATTACAATACTGGGTATTATTGCATTTATTTTATTTAGTTCCATTTATATAATGTTCAGCATTCATCAACATAAAAATGAAAATGAATGTCTGTTTCAACTTTCCTTTTAATTTCTTCTGCTTCAGAAATTTCTGCTCCCTCTGCTATCCCTCCTCTTTCCAGTGTGATATTTGATAAAACATGTTTGTACCCATTATGCTAGTGTACTCACTTACATTTATCTCTATTTAATGTATTTCAATGCCACTTCACTAAGTTTTATGTAAACAGATTATTAACATAAAAGAAAGAAGAGTTAAATTGCTTTTATTTGGCTGAATCATGCCAAGGAGCTGGATACAATTCCAATATGCATCAAGCATAATTTCCTGAATATGTCTTTATGCTAAAATTTCTAGTAGGTTAAACAATAAAATCCACAGAGTAATTCTAGTCTTAACTGGCAATCAGACTTCAGATAATCACAATCAGCTTCAACAAAACCACAAGTCCCAAATAAGACAATAAAAAGCTCTTGAGCATCAGAGAATGTAGTTGTCACAAAGATCTTATAATATAGATTAAGCATGGAATTATCCTCAGGACAGACCAAATTGATTTAGTGTAGGTACTTTACTAAAGTAAACAGTAAAGGATAAGTAGTGCAAATCCAAAAGAGACTGTGGGTAGATTATAGAAAAACATTTTTCAGCAAGAAGCCAGTAGAATAGAGGGAGATCAAAGGCCATTATTTGCCATCCATTTGTCCCACAGGTTTGTATTGTACATTATGCTAGCACTATTCCAGGTGCTGAGAATGCAACAGTAAAGAAAACAATGAAGCTCTTGGTCTCAAGGGTCTTACATTCTACTTGGAAGAGGGATGTATATGGATGGATGGGTGGATACAAAATAAACAAAGTAACATGAATTTCAGAAGCTGAGGGTGATAAATAAAAAGTAATCTGGTGCTCTTTAAAAAGGATGATCAGGGAGGCATACTCTTACAAGGTGATATTTGAGCTTAAGGTACTGAAGAAGCAAGATAGGAATCTATAAGGAAACAGACGATGGGGTAGAAGAGAGAGCAGCAAACACAAAAGTTGTACTTGGTATCTCTGAGGAACAGCAAGAGGCCAGCGTGGTTGCATCCCAGTGGGAGATAGACACTTGGTAGTGAAAATTACAGATGAATCAAATGTCCAGATTACATAGCACTTTATGGGACATGATAAGGGTTTTTCATTTTTTTTTCCCACCTTAGCAGAAAAACCACTGAAGAGTGGAAAAAAAAAAAAGTGCATACAAATTATCTGAAGTTTTTTGTTTGCTTGCTTGTTTGTTTTTTAGATCACTCTGGCATCTGGGAGGAAATTGGACTTTTGAAGGTAATGGTAGAAGCTTGGAGATATTCTATGAGGCTACTGCTGTGATCTAAGTAAGAGGTATAGCAGTTTGGACCAGGGTGGCAAGGGCAGGAGCAGCAGGTATCTGGTAAGATGCTGTGTTAGTCTGTTTTCATGCTGCTGATAAAGACATATCTGAGACTGGGCAATTTACAAAAGAAAGAGGTTTAATGGACTCACAGTTACACGTGGCTATGGAAGCCTCACAATCATGGCAGAAGGCAAGGAGGAGAAAATCATGTCTTACGTGGATGGCAGCAGGCAAAAAGAGAGTTTCCCCTGTTAAAAACCATCAGAGCTCATGAGACTTCTTCACTGTCCCAAGAACAGCACCCAAAAGATCTGCCCCCATGACTCAATTAATTCTCACTGGGTCCCTCCCACAACAAGTAGGAATTCAAGATGAGAGTTGGGTGAGGACACAGCCAAACCATATCATTCCAACCTTGGCCCCTCCCAAATCTCATGTCCTCACATTTCAAAACTAATCATGCCTTCGCAACAGTCCCTGAAAGTGTTAACTCATTTCAGCATTAACTCAGAAGTCCACAATCCAAAGTCTCATTTGAGACAAGGCAAGTCCCTTCCACCTATAAGTCTGTAAAATCAAAGGCAATTAGTTACTTCCTAGATACAGTGTGGTATAGGCATTGGGTAAATACAGTTGTTTCAAGTGGGAGAAATTGGTCAAAACAAAGGGGATCTAGGCTCCATGCAAGTCCAAAATCCAGCAGGGCAGTCAAATCTTAAAGCTCCAAAATGATCTCCTTTGACTTCATGTCTCGCATATGGGTCACGCTGATGCAGGAGGTGGGTTTCCATGGTCTGGAGTAGCTCTGCCCCTCTCGCTTTGCAGGTTACAGCCTCCCTCCTGGCTGCTTTCACAGGCTGGTGTTGAGTGTCTGTGGATTTTCCAGATTCATGGTGTAAGCTATCAGTAGATCCACCATTCTGGGGTCTGCAGGATGGTAGCCATCTTCTCACAGCTCCACTAGGTGGTGCCTCAGTAGGGACTCTGTGTGGGGGCTCTGACCCCACATTCCCCTTTCTCACTGCCCTATCAGAGTGTCTCCATGAGGGCCCCGCTGCTGTAGCAAACTTCTGCCTAAACTTCCAGGCATTTCCATACATCCTCTGAAATCTAGGCGGAGGTTCCCAAACCTCAGTTTTTGATTTCTGTGCACTCACAGGCCCAACACCACGTGGAAGCTGCCAAAGTTTGGTGCTTACATCCTCTGAAGCCATGGGCTGAGCTTTACCTTGGTCCCTTTTAGCAATGGCTGGAGTGGCTGAGATGCAGGGCACCAAGACCAGTAGAATGCACACAGCATGAGGACCCTGGGCCTGGCCCACTAACCATTTTTTCTTCCTAGGCTTCCAGGTCTGTGATGCGAGGGGCTGCCATGAAGACCTCTGACGTATCCTGGAGACATTTTTCCCCATTGTCTTGGGGATTAACGTTCTGCTCCTTGTTATTTATGCAAATTTCTGGAGCTGGCTTGAATTTCTCCTCAGAAAATGGGTTTTTCTTTTTGATTGTATCATCAGGCTGTAAATTTTCTAAGTTTTATGCTCTGTTTCCTTTTTAAAACAGAATGCTATTAACAGCACCCAAGTCACTTCTTGAATGCTTTGTTGGTAAGAAATTTCTTCTGCCAGATACCCTAAATCATCTCTCTCAAGTTCAAAGTTTCACTAATCTCTAGGGCAGGGCAAAATGCCACCAGTCTCTTTGCTAAAACTTAGCAAGAGTTACTTTTGTTCCAGTTCCCAACAGATTCCTCATTTCCAACTGAGAACACCTCAGCCTGGACCTTATTGTTAATGTCACTATCAGCATTTTTTTTTAAGACGGAGTCTCGCTCTGTCACCCAGGCTGGAGTGCAGTGGCGCGATCTTGGCTCACTGAAAGCCCCACCTCCTGGGTTCAGACCATTCTCCAGCCTCAACTTCCCATGTAGCTGGGACTACAGGTGCCCGTCACCATGCCTGGCTAATTTTTTTTTGTATTTTTAGTAGAGACGGGGTTTCACCATGTTAGCCAGGATGGTCTCGATCTCCTGACCTCATGATCCACTCGCCTTGGCCTCCCAAAGTGCTGGGATTACAGGCATGAGCCACTGCACCCAGCCTACTATCAGTATTTTTGCCAAAGCCATTCACAAGTCTCTAGGAAGTTTCAAACTTTACCACATTTTCCTGTCTTCTTCTGAGCCATCCAAACTGTTCCAATCTCTGCCTGTTGCCCAGTTCCAAAGTCGCTTCCACATTTTTGGGTATCTTTTCAACAGTGCCTCATTCTATTGGTACCAGTTTACTGTATTAGTCTGTTTTCATGCTGCTAATAAAGACCTACTCAAGACTGGGCAATTTACAAAAGAAAGAGGTTTAATGAACTTACAGTTCCATGTGAATGGAGAAGCCTCACAATCATGGTGGAAGGCAAAGAGGAACAAGTCACATTTTACATGGATGGCAGCCGGCAGAGGGAGAGCTTCCTCTTTTTAAAACCATCACATCTCATGAAACTTATTCACTATCATGAGAACAGCATAGGAAAGACTTGCCACACGATTCAATTACCTCCTACCAGGTCCCTCCCACAACATGTGGGAATTCAAGATGAGATTTGGGTGGGGACACAGCCAAACCATATCAGATGCTGCATATATTTCTAAGGTAACACTCATAAGATTTGCTGAAGAATTGGTTGTGAAATTTAAGAGAAAGAGAGTGATAGCATTTTTCCCAACATTTTAGTCCACAGAAAGTAGAAGAATGGAGTTGTTATATCCTGAGATGAGAAAAACAGAGATCCTTTTATGAGAGAAAATCAGGCATTTGTTTCAAAACCTGTTAAATTTAGAGGTTCATTTTAGACATCCAAGCAAATACAATAAATATGCCACTGATGTTCAATATTAGAAGCACAGTTTGAGATACAAATTTGGCAGTTAGTTATCAGCATAGAAATAATATTTAAATTTACAGGTGCATAAAGTTATCCAAGGAATCAATATAAACGGAAAGGAGGTCCAATGTAAGAATGCCGAGAGTATTTGCCAAAATGGCCGAATAGGAACAGCTCCAGGCTACAGCTCCCAACATGACTGACACAGAAGACAGGTGATTTCTGCATTTCCAACTGAGGTACTGGGTTCATCTCACTGGGGCGTGTCAGACAGTGGGTGCAGGACAGTGGGTGCAGCCCACCAAGCAAGAGCCGAAGCAGGGCGAGGCATCACCTCACCTGGGAAGCACAAGGGGTAAGGGAATTCCCTTTACTAGCCAAGGGAAACAGTGACACACAGCACCTGGAAAATCGGGTCACTCCCACCCTAATACTGTGCTTTTCCAAGGGTCTTAGCAAACGGCACGCCAGGAGATTATATCCCGCACCTGGCTCTGAGGGTCCCACGCCCACGGGGTCTCCCTCATTGCTAGCACAGCAGTCAGAGTTCTAACTGCAAGGCAGCAGTGAGGCCGGAGGAGGGGTACCCACCATTGCTGAGGCCTGAGTAGGTAAACAAAGTGGCCAGGAGGCTCAAACTGGGTGGAGCCCACCACAGCTCAAGGAGGCCTGCCTGCCTCTGTAGACTACACCTCTGGGGACAGGGCATAGCCAAACAAAAGGCAGCAGAAACCTCTGAAGATTTAAATGTCCCTGTCTGACATTTAAATGTCCATCTCTTTGAAGAGAGTAGTGGTTCTCCCAGCACGGAGTTTGAGATCTGAGAAAAGACAGACTGCCTCCTCAAGTGGGTCCCTGGCCCCCTAGTAGTAGCCTAACTGGGAGGTACCCCCCAGTAGGGGCAGACTGACACCTCACACGGCCAGGTAACCCTCTGAGACGAAGCTTCCAGAGGAATGATCAGGCAGCCACAATTGCTGTTCAGAAATATTCACTCTTCTGCAGCCTCCGCTGCTGATACCCAGGAACACAGGGTCTGGAGTGGACCTCCAGCAAACTCCAACAGACCTGCAGCTGAGGGTCCTGACTGTTAGAAGGAAAGCTAACAAACAGAAAGGACATCCACACCAAAACCCCATCTGTACATCACCATCATCAAAGACCAAATGTAGATATAACCACAAAGATGGGGGAAAAACAGAGCAGAAAAGCTGAAAATTCTAAAAATCAGAGCACCTCTCCTCCTCCAAAGGAATGCAGCTCCTCACCAGCAACAGAACAAAGCTGGACAGAGAATGACTTTGATGAGTTGAGAGAAGAAGGCTTCAGATGATCAAACTTCTCCAAACTAAAGGAGGAAGTTCGAACCCATCGCAAAGAAGCTAAAATCCTTGAAAAAAGATTAGACGAATGACTAATTAGAATAACCAATGTAGATAAGTCCCTAAATGACCTGAAAGAGCTGAAAACCATGGCACAAGAACTACGTGACAAATACACAAACTTCAGTAACTGATTCGATGAACTGGAAGAAAGGGTATCATTGATTGAAGATCAAGTGAATGAAATGAAGTGAGAAGAGAAGTTTAGAGAAAAAACAGTAAAAGGAAACGAACAAAGCCTCCAGGAAACATGAGACTATGTGAAAAGACCAAATCTACATCTGACTGGTGTACCTGAAAGTGACAGGGAGAATGGAACCAAGTTGGAAAACAACCTGCAGGATGTTATCTAGGAGAATTTCCCTAACCTACCAAGGCAGGCCAACATTTAAATTCAGGAAATACAGAGAATGCCACTAAGATACTCCTCGAGAAGAGCAACTCCAAGACACATAATTGTCAGATTCACCAAAGTTGAAATGAAGGAAAAAATCTTAAGGGCAGCCAGAGAGAAAGGTCGGGTTACCCACAAAGGGAAGCCCATCAGACTAACAGCAGATCTCTCAGTGGAAACTCTACAAGTCAGAAGAGAGTGGGGGCCAATATTCAACATTCTTAAAGAAAATAATTTTCAACCAAGAATTTCATATCCGGCCAAACAAAGTTTCATAAGTGAAGGAGAAATAAAATCCTTTACAGATGAGCAAATGCTGAGACATTTTGTCATCATCAGGCCTGCCCTACAAGAGCTCCTGAAGGAAGCATTAAACATGGAAAGGAACCACCGGTACCAGCCACTGCAAAAACATGCCAAAATGTAAAGACCATTGAGGCGAGGAAGAAACTGCATCAACTAACAAGAAAAATAACCAGCTAACATCATAATGACAGGATCAAATTCACACATAACAATATTAACCTTAAATGTAAATGGCTAAATGTTTCAATTAAAAGACACAGACTGGCAACTTGGATAAAGAGTCAAGACCCATCAGTGTGCTGTATTCGGGAGACCCATCTCACGTGCAGAGAGACACATAGGTTCAAAATAAAGGGATGGAGGAAGATTTACGAAGCAAATGGAAAACAAAAAAAGGCAGGGGTTGCAATCCTAGTGTCTGATAAAACAAAACTGTAAACCAACAAAAATCAAAGGAGACAAAGAAGGCCATTATATAATGGTAAAGGGATCAATTCAACAAGAAGAGCTAGCTATCCTAAATATATATGCACCCAATACAAGAGCACCCAGATTCATAAAGCAAGTCCTAGAGACTTACAAAGAGACTTAGACTCCCACACAATAATAATGGGAGATTTTAACACCCCACTGTCAACATTAGACACATCAACGAGACAGAAAGTTAACAAGGATTTCCAGGAATTGAACTCAGCTCTGCAGCAAGCAGACCTAATAGACATCTACAGAACTCTCCACCCCAAATCAACAGAATATACATTCTTCTCAACACCACATCACACTTATTGCAAAATTGACCACATAGTTGGAAGTAAAGCACTCCTCAGCAAATATAAAAGAACAGAAAATATAACAAGCTGTCTCTCAGACCACAGTGCAATCAAACTGGAACCCAGGATTAAGAAACTCACTTAAAACTGCTCAACTACATGGAAACTGAACAACCTGCTCCTAAATGACTACTGGGTACATAACGAAATGAAGGCAGAAATAAAGATGTTCTTTGAAACCAATGAGAGCAAAGATACAACATACCAGAATCTCTGGGACACATTTAAAGTAGTGTGTAGAGGGAAATTTAAAGCACTAAATGCCCACAAGAGAAAGCAGGAAAGATCTAAAATTGACACCCTAACATCACAATTAAAAAAACTAGAGAAGCAAGCAAACACATTCAAAAGCTAGCAGAGGACAAGAAATAACTAAGATCAGAGCAGAACTGAAGGAGACAGAGACACAAAAAACCCTTCAAAAAATCAATTAATCCAGAAGCTGGTATTTTGAAAAGGTCAACAAAATTGATAGACTGCTAGCAAGACTAATAAAGAAGAAAAGAGAGAAGAATCATATAGATGCAATAAAAAATGATAAAGGGGATATCACCACCAACCCCACAGAAATACAAACTACCATCAGGGAATACTATAACCTTTATGCAAATAAACTAGAAAACCTAGAAGAAATGGATAAATTCCTGGACACATATACTCTCCCAAGACTAAACCAGGAAGAAGTTGAATCCCTGAATAGACCAATAACAGGCTCTGAAATTGAGGCAATAATTAATAACCTACCAACCAAAAAAAGTCCAGGACCAGACGGATTCACAGCCAAATTCTACCAGAGGTACAAGGAGGAGCTGGTACTGTTCTTTCTGAAACTATTCCAATCAATAGAAAAAGAGGGAATCCTCCCTAACTCATTTTATGAGGCCAACATCATCCTGATACCAAAGCCTGTCAGAGACACAACAAAAAACAAGAGAATTTTAGACCAAAATCTCTGATGAATATCGATACAAAAACTCTCAGTAAAATACTGGTAAACCGAATCCAGCAGCACATCAAAAAGCTTATCCACCATGATCAACTGGGCTTCATCCCTGGGATACAAGGCTGGTTCAACATACACAAATCAATAAATCCTGCATATCAACAGAAGCAAAGACAAAAATCACATGATTATCTCAATAGATGCAGAAAAGGCCTTTGACAAAATTCAACAACTTTTATGCCAAAAACCCTCAATAAATTTGGTATTGATGGAACGTATCTCAAAATAATAAGAGCTATTTATGACAAACCCACAGCCAATATCATACTGAATGGGCAAAAACTGGAAGCATTCCCTTTGAAAACTGGCACAAGACAGGGATGCCCCCTCTCACCGCTCCTATTCAACATGGTATTGGAAGTTCTGGCCAGGGCAATTAGGCAGGAGAGAGAAATAAAGGGTATTCAATTAGGAAAAGAGGAAGACAAATTGTCCCTGTTTGCAGATGACATGATTGTCTATTTAGAAAATCCCATCATCTCAGCCCAAAATCTCCTTAAGCTGATAAACAACTTCATCCAAGTCTTAGAATACAAAATCAATGTGCAAAAATCACAAGCATTCTTATACACCAATAACGACAAACAGAGAGCCAAATCATGAGTGAATTCCCTTTCACAATTGCTTCAAATAGAATAAAATACCTAGGAATCCAACTCACAAGGGAGGTGAAGGACCTCTTCAAGGAGAACTACAAACCACTGCTCAATGAAATAAAAGAGGACACAAACAAATGGAAGAACATTCCATGCTCATGGATAGGAAGAATCAATATTGTGAAAATGGCCATACTACCCAAGGTAATTTATAGATTTAATGCCATCTCCATTAAGCTACCAATGACTTTCTTCACAGAATTGGAAAAAAACGGCTTTAAAGTTCATATGGAGCCAAAAAAGAGCCCCCATTGCCAAGACAATCCTAAACCAAAAGAACAAAGCTGGAGGCATCACGCTACCTGACTTCAAACTATACTACAAAGCTACAGTAATCAAAACAGCATGGTACTGGTACCAAAACAGAGATATAGACCAATGGAACAGAACAGAGCCCTCAGAAATAATACCACACATCGACAACCATCTGATCTTTGACAAACCTGACAAAAACAAGTAATGGGGAAAGGATTCCCTATTTAATAAATGGTGCTGGGGAAACCGGCTAGCTATATGTAGAAAGCTGAAACTGGATCCCTTCCTTACACCTTATACAAAAATTAATTCAAGATGGATTAGGGACTTAAATGTTAGACCTAAAACCATAAAAACCCTAGAAAAAAGCCTAGGCAATACCATTCAGGGCATACGTATGGGCAAGGACTTCATGTCTAAAACACCAAAAGCAATGGCAACAAAAGCCAAAATTGACAAATGGGATCTAATTAAACTAAAGAGCCTCTGCTCAGCAAAACAAACTACCATCAGAGTGAACAGGCACCCTACAGAATGGGAGAAAATTTTTGCAATCTACTCATCTGACAAAGGACTAATATCCAGAACCTACAAAGAACTCAAATAAATTAACAAGAAAAAAACAAACAACCCCATCAAAAAGTGGGCAAAATATATGAACAGACACTTCTCAAAAGAAGACATTTATGCAGCCAACAGACATGTGAAAAAACGCTCATCATCACTTGCCATCAGAGAAACGCAAATCGGCCGGGCGCGGTGGCTCAAGCCTGTATTCCCAGCACTTTGGGAGGCCGAGACGGGCGGATCACGAGGTCAGGAGATCGAGACCATCCTGGCTAACACGGTGAAACCCCGTCTCTATTAAGAAATACAAAAAAAAAACTAGCCGGGCGAGGTGGCGGGCGCCTGTAGTCCCAGCTACTCGGGAGGCTGAGGCCGGAGAATGGCGTGAACCCGGGAGGCGGAGCTTGCAGTGAGCTGAGATCCGGCCACTGCACTCCAGCCTGGGTGACAGAGCGAGACTCCGCCTCAAAAAAAAAAAAAAAAAAAAAAAAGAGAGAGAAACGCAAATCAAAACCACAATGAGATACCATCTCATGCCAGTTAGAATGGCAATCATTAAAAAGTCAGGAAACAATAGGTGCTGGAGAGGATGTGGAGAAATAGGAACACTTTTACACTGTTGATGGGACTGTAAACTAGTTCAACCATTGTGGAAGACAGTGTGGCAATTCTTCAAGGATCTAGAAATAGAAATACCATTTGACCCAGCCATCCCATTACTGGGTATATACCCAAAGGATTATAAATCATGCTGCTATGAAGACACATGCACATGTATGTTTACTGTGGCACTATTCACAGTAGCAAAGACTTGGAACCAGCTCAAATGTCCATCAATGACAGACTGGATTAAGAAAATGTGGCACATATACACCATGGAATACTATGCAGCCATAAAAAGGATGAGTTCATGTCCTTTGTGGGGACACAGATGCAGCTGGAAACCATCATTCTCAGCAAACTATCACTAGAACAGAAAACCAAACACTGCATGTTCTCACTCATAGGTGGGAATTGAACAATGAGAGACACAGGAAGGGGAACATCACACACTGGGGCCTGTCGTGGAGTAGGGGGAGTGGGGAGGGAAGGGATAGTATTAGGAGATATACCTAATGTAAATGATGAGTTAATGGGTGCAGCACACCAACATGGCACATGTATACATATGTAACAAACCTGCACGTTGTGCACATGTACCCCAAAACTTAAAGCATAATTTAAAAAAAAAAAGAATTCTGAGATATTCCAACATTGCAAAATTTTGAAGAGGTTGTAGAACCAACAAAGGGGAGTTAGTGGGAGCAGTCCACCTAATATGAAGAAAATCAAAACAGGATGAGGTCCTGAAAACCAAGAGAAGAAGCTTGCTTGCAAGAGAAAAAAGTGGTCATCTTTGCCACATCCTGTGGACAGGTCAAGTAAGACGAAGACTGAGACTGGAAAGTTGGATCTAGCAGCATCTAGATTATTGGCAGCCCCAAAACCAGCATTTGAAGAGATGGAAAATTGCTTATAGATCATGTGGCTTGTGGATCTCAGGCATGCCAAAGTAAATGGAAGGAAGTTTATGCTAGGGCAGATGGGGAAAATGCTCATTCAGTTAAAGAGAACTGAAGGATCATTGTTGAGTACGCTGTGCCTTGTGTCTCAAAATTAACTTTGGGAAATTATTTAGGAGTTTATTCTAATAAAATATCTCAGATATACATTTGAGAGGAATAGAAAGTATTGTGGAGTTAGGATAAATATTCTGAATTCCGAGGCAGAGACAGTTTTACACACACACACGCACGCACACACACACACACACACTCACAGAGTCTTCTACATCAGTCTAGTAAAGGAATACATTGTCGACGTTTATGAGAGAGGGGAGAATTATACAAAAATTCTCAGTGTCTATTCCAAACCACAACAGTAATTTATATGTGAGTTATGAATTTATATTAATTATATATCGTAATATTTACAAAAAGAGTATTTCTCATTATAGATATTTCCAAGAGTGCTAGGAAAGAGGAATATGTCAACTGGCAGTGTTCCATGAAATCAATTACCTGAGAGAATCCATGTAACAAATGCACTGATTCAGGTGTTACATGTCTAAAATTAAGTTTACTGTTTTAACAAATGTGGTTGTCTGGTTTCCCTAGCAACTAAAACTGACAGGTGACAGAAGAAAAGCAGTAGAGAACAGAAGACCAACCAGGAAAAGTACAGCAATTTAGGTCCATTAGATATTAAGCACAACCTGTTCTGCCTAACTCAATGGTCCCTAAGGTCTGCATTGTTTTGCTGTAAATTACAATGATTAATGCTTATTATAACGGACTTGAGTTATCATGAAATGGTTAAATTAATTCAAGCTTATGATCTTATCTATAGTATGTAATACAATTTTGAAAAGATGCTTATCAAAAGTAGGTTGAATAAAGTGGTTTGAGAGATTAGCTTCAGTTATTTGAGACATTCATTTACCCAGAAAGAGTGGTCAGATGCAAGATATAGAAAGCATTAAATAAAGCAGTCAAATGTCTATGAGTCATTAGAAATGTTTTTGTTAAATACTGTACTATTAAGGAGTCACTAATTTATAAATTAATACATTTACTCAAAAAGCACTTATTGGCTTCAAATTAACTGTTCTTGGCCATGGGGGGAGAGAGAAGTAACAGCCATCCTGTGTCTCTTAGGAGCTCATATTTGAGTAATAAGAAAAGAGTCTCTGGCATCCAAATATCTTCACAATTTTCCAAGATTACTGGAAAGTAGTTGCTTGCATGGTCACAATCAAGGTATTATTGAGAGAGGGGAGTGAAAGCTGGCTTTCTAATAATGAAATGATGGAAATTACTGCATGGGAGAGAAGCCTAAAATTTTCATAGGAAACAAGTAGACAACATTTCTGATTTCTGTAGTTGTTTTCCAAAGTAAGTTGTAATAGAATGCTCAGTATATTGACACAATTGCTACCTTGAAATGGTCTTTTCTACCACACCTGAAGGAAAACTAAACTCTAAATATTCTTTTTCATGTGTACTTCAGAAATTTGTATGATTTTTCTGGGATATGATCTTAAGACCTATGACTAATTATCAGTCTGCCAAATGCTCTAGTTGAATTTCCAACTGCGTATTCAACACTTTCACTGATTGTCCTGTCACTTTAAACTTGAGGTGATTCCATATATCAGATCAATATTTTATATACAAATAAGGGTAATGATAATATAAATATTTGTAAGCACCATACACTCAGTGTCTCTGAGTCAAAACTTGAATTTTTCATTACGTTACAAAATTTTAAAAACTATTTGACTTCCTTTTCCTTATTCATGGTTCCATAAATCCCTCAGACATAAAATCTACAGTCCTGTTGAATTTCCAAGACTTAGAACCACCAATCTGGTCAATTCTTCCTCCTTTTTCCCATCTACAATGACAGAGCCTTCAGGTTTTTCTATGTGTTTGTAGCTCTGCTGTCTTTAAATTATTATCCACTGTATAGTGGAATGATCTAGTATGTGACCATCACTCTAAGACACCTAATATCTCTCCATTGTCTATGACCTACTTAGAATAAATAGGATAGGCCTATTTCTTAAATAGTCATGCAAGCACTCAAAGACCTATCTCTTTCTAGAATCTCTAAGCTGATTTCACCCCTTATTGCCCTAGTAGTACTAGATTGCTGGTGCTTCTCTGTCACCTTGTTCTTTTGTATTTTTCATTCTGGCCTTTCTGCTTAAGAGACTATTTCCAACTTTCTAAACTAGGTGGTTTACATGCAGCTTCTAGAGCTTGTCCCGGGCATCCCTTCCTCCGGGAACGTTCCCTCCCTCCCTCGCTCCCTCCTTTCTTTCTTTTGTTCCTTCCCTCCTTCCTTCCTTTTCTTTCCGCTCTTCCTTCCTGTCTCCTCCCTCCCTTCCTTTCTCCCTTCCTTCCTTCTCTCCTTCCGTCCTCGCTCCCTCCCTTCCTTTCTCTCTCTCTCTCTCTCTCTCTCTCTCTCTGTCTCTCTCTTTTATTTTTTGACATGGGGTCTTGTTCTGTCCCCCAGGCTGGAGTGCCGTGGCACAATCATGGCTCACTGCAGCCTCAACCTTCTTGGTTCAGTGATCCTACCACCTCAGCCTCCTGAGTAGCTGGGACTACAGGCATGTGCCACCACACCCAGCTAATTTTTGTATGTTTTTGCAGATATGGGGGTTTTGCCATGTTTCCCAAGCTATTCTTGAACTTTTGAGCTCAAGCAATCCACCTGCCTTGGTCTCCCAAAGTGTTGGGATTACAGACATGAGCCACTGCACCTGGCCAGGAACTTTTCTTTAAAGTATCTACTCTTTGTATTATCATACCGAGGCTGAGCACACTTCTCTCTTAATTCCTACCATTTTGAATTGAAATTTTGTTTATTTGCTCGTCTCTACCACCAGGCCATGTCTTATGCACCATTGCTCCAAGAGCGTTTTCAATGGGGCACAATAAATGTTTGCTAAATTTTATTAAATAAACATCTGAGTTATTTTACAGTCTGATTTCTACTTTTCTTTCCAAAATTGTTTTTCGCCATCGAGCTCTTTCCTGCTCTTGAATATTCTACTCATCAGTTCTTCAAAACTCTTATACTTTCCTTCCTCCAAAGTTTGTTCATTCCTTTGGCTTAGTTCACTCTCCTTCCTCTTGATTCTATTTTCAAGATCCAGGTGTGTACACTGCATGCTTGGTCTGCCTTTGTAAGGAGACTCCATGGGCTTTCAAATTCGGTGTGTGACTTCCTTGAGTAAGTTATTCAGAGTGAAATATGTTATTCTTCAAGTATCTGTGCTAAATGTTATTCCACTCTCATTTAAAATTTACTTTCTTTGCTATAGACTTTAGAAAAACATCTAATAAGGCCTTTGTTATACTTCTTCACATCTTCACACATTTTGTGTGTAGTAATATTTTATCACATCTCTCAGCAGATGAAAGCACTCAAACAGAATGACAAGTCAGAAGAGGAGAAGGAGAGGATGGAAATGGGAGGAACTGAAAAGACGATGATGAAAGAAAACATTCCTTAAAAAGTAATAGTTCATTATAGGCTAGATCAAGGAATACCATAATTTCAGGCAATAACAGGGTAGTAGTAGGAGAATGTCTCCCCATTTGAAATGTCTGTCATAATTTTGGACTTAAGTTTGCTAGTATTTTTTTAAGATTTGCTAAGTTCTGGCATTAGGGCAAACCTTGGTGCCCTAATCCTATTCTTGAACATGTGTCAACTATATTGTCATTTCCGTTTTTTGCCCCAGCATGTTAAAAACTATTCATCAAAGAATCACCGCTTGTGCTTGTAGTAACTTAGCTGAGCCTATGATTAGCAAAGTTCCTATTCCTGCTGCAAAACACCCAAAACATCTAATATTCTGCTCTAGTCTGTGGTCTTTTGTTATTGTTTCACATGATTTTTCTTTCCAAAGGAAATTTCCCTGCTACATTCATTTGTCTATAGGACCCCACATGCAGTGATACTCCCCTACATGACTGCTGATTTATAGGGAACTAAGGTATTTTCTGTGAGTGTCCATCATGCTTCCAGTTCTCAAGAAGCCATAAAAATGGGGTCCTTTGAGCTCTGGAGTAACTGGAGATTCTTCACATTATCTTATTGTTTCAGCAGCTCAAGCAAGGACTTTTATCCTTTGTCTGTTCCTTATTTCTCAAAGAACAGAAATAGAACTGCCAAAATGCCACAAGGGAAGCTATTCTCATTGTCAGGTCAAACGGTAGTCCCATTAATAATGCTAGTGGAAGTAAGAAATATCATACAATTATAACAATGATTGCTCTTGTTAGAATTTCACTCTCTTCATTCGAAATAGCCATTTTTCCCTATTACAAGCAAGTTTTAATTTATTGTTGCTTTCTTATTATTAAAGAAACTTGGAAACCATGTGCTTTCTTCCTATCGTTATCCTTAGATAATTGATTTCAATGACAGGTAAATGTGTCCTGTAACTAGAAATGTGTTTTAGCAATTTGTAGGCTCAGTTTAAGGTCTAGTTCATGTTCTCTTATCTGGTTTATTCTTTGAGTTCTGATTTAATAAGATTCCTACACCCTCATAGTACAAAAAACACACGCTAAAATAAGACAAACCTCTTGGTCGGTCATCTCTCTTATGTCCTAGGGAGGTGGTCAGCAAACATTTTTTACGAAGAGTCAGATACTTAATATGTTAGGCTTTGTGGGCTATACAGTCTCTATTGCAGCTACACAATTTTGCCATTGTAATGTTAAAGCAGCTATAGACAATACATACATGAATGAATGGGATTATACTCCAATACAATTTTATTACCAAAAACAGAATGTAGGCTGGATTGCCCTAGAGGTATTACTTTGTCAATTGACCAGGGAACACAGTGATCATAGACTGAAAAAAACTATCTATGGGTAGTTATTTGCTTGAGCAATCAATACCTCACAAGAGTTCTGTAACTAACATCGAATTCATCTTAATTTTGGTTGCAAAGTATATCTGTTTGGGTATAGACTGAGTTCATAAAACAGAGGCCACAAAATAGAATGACTTCAGATATAGAAATAGACATTTTTCCCAAGTGCATGGGTTGAATAGTGTCCCCCCAATAAATATATATGGAAGTTTAAGCCTGCATACCAGTGACTGTGATCTAACTTGGAAATAACATCATTGCAGATGTAATTAGTTAAGATGTGGTCATACTGGAGTAGGGTGGGCCCTCAATCCCCTATGGCTGTTGTCCTTATAAAAAGAGAAAAGACCATGTGAAGACACAGGCACACACAGAAAATGCCAGGTGAGTATGTGAGAGAAAGGTATGTTTTGGAGTAATATATCTACAAGACAAGAAATGCCTAGGAGTTCCCTGAAGCCGTGAAAGGCAAACAAGTATACTTCCTCAGAAATTATGGAGGAAGCGTGGCCCTCTCAGCACCTTGATTTTGGACTTCTAACCTACAGAACTGTGAGACAATACATTTCTGTCTTTTAAAACCACCTAATTTGTGTGGTACTTTGTTACTGAGGAATTAGAAAACAAATACACCAGTAATAGTTTAGTGGTGAGACTGGCAGAAGACCAGTCAGGAACCTAGGTCTCTTGTGTTCTGCCTCTCAGTCGTGTTGGACCATAGGCCCTTGTGGCTACACTCCAAGGTTTATGGATAACTTATTTGATAATATTTTATTTTTAAAAATATGACTATAAAGAGAAACAACTTATATTAAAACATAGTTAACCAAAATATTAGAAGAATGAATTCATATTATAGAATTATATATGCTTAATTATTAATACATTAAATATCAAGATTAAGTGATAGGTCTAATAACTACTAAATATCTCGATAAGGATAAGCATGAACAATATTTTGATGCATCCTCAAGTATAATGTGATATGAAAATGTCTGTTATTTCTACAGATAAAAAAGCCCCAGGTACAGCTAAGATTACAATGGATTTTACCTACATTCATAATTGAAAGAAATGCTAATTTTCAATTAGGGGCTAGTAAAAATTAAGATGTAATTGTTCCCACCATGTTTGTGACCCCTTGGATTCTCTGCATAGGCCTTTTGGTTCCTGAACCTCAGGTTAAGAACCACCTCCAGTGTGTTTGCATCTATGGCAGGGAACAATGCATTTCTTTCCTTTTACCTCTCTTCTTAATTTTGAGGGTGATTGATAAGGATCCTGCATAATTCCACTCTCTGTAAGGGTATTGGCTAACATAAACATATTTACATAATTGTAAAATAGCTTTCTATAAACTATACTTTTCTAAGATGTCATCAACCTCTACTGAGGAATATCATAAGAAGTAGCCATATGAAACTGGTTATTCTACTCCCTGTAGACAGTATTCCCTAAGTTAGACAGTGCCTGCTCAGTGGAGACCCACTTTACCTTTGTTATCAGTATTTCTGTGTTGCCAAGGCAACTAGATTATTTTTATTTGACGGATATTATGAATTATGTAACTTGTAATTTTTATATATATAGCATATATAAATAACATTTATATATATAAACAGACATATATGCTATATATATTATATATGCTATATACGTATGCTATATAGCATATATATAGCATACGTATATAGCATATATAGAGCATATATATGCTACTTGGAAGCTTAAAGCCAATGTGTGACGCATCTCTACTAGGGTAGCAAATTTATCTTGCATTTTGTGTACCAAATTTCCCTACAGATTTAATGATTTTTTTCTATATCTTGTTTTTTTCTTTGCCTCAATTCATTCAACTTTTAAAAGTTCTTCTATATTTTGTTGTATGGCTCTTCACATATTGCTTTAAATTCTTATTTTGAAACAGGGTGAAAGGTGAATAAATATTTTATTTTACTATCTCATTAATACAGCAATAAATTATTGTAATTAATTATATAAATTATTACTATATCAATAACATAATTAGGAGTTACTCATGATCAGATATCACCAATGCCTCTATTACTACATATGCTTTCTTTATTAATTTATAACTTGTACTTTGTCTTATTCCAGGCAAACTGCTAATGTCTCATGAGTTGACCATAGCAACAGTAAAAGGAAGTAATAGAATTTTGAATACTAAATTCTTATCAAGGATTCTATGTAGGTTTGAAGGCTTGGTTATATTAGATGGACACAGTACTTTAAATAGTACAATGTATTTTCACTTACCAGAAGATGAAAAATTTGAAGACAAGGGCATTAGATATGAAAACTATATGTAATTGGAAAAGAAAAGCACAGGTCACTGTCAAACAGGCGAATGATGTGGAACATTATAGTAATTTTTCTGAAATTGGCACCAAAATTATTAAGCCTGCAAATTTTTCACTGATGTTGTTATTTATTCATTTACTTAAGTAAGATATATCTTACTTAGTTATAAGATTAAAAAGGACACTTTTGCATGGCATGTATATAGTCCCTGTACATATATGTAATTTTACAGTAGGCTTGCTATTTTCCCCTTGTCTAGAATGCTTAATTCTATGCCCTATTCCATCTACACTAACAGCAATACTGTGAGCAACCTAACATTTGCGAGATGCCAATGAGAGTAGCAACTCATGTTCTAACTAGAGTTCAGTTAAGTACAGTCATATGTCACTGGGATATGTTCTGAGAAAGGCATCATTAGGCAATTTACTTGTGCAAACATCATAGAGTGTACCTACAGAAACCTAGATGGTATAGCCCACTACACACCTCGGTTATGTGGTATAGCCTGTTGCTCCTAGGCTACAAACCTGTACAGCATGTTACTGTACTGAATACTGCAGTCAATTGTGACACAATGGCAAGTATTTGTGTATCTAAATGCAGATAAGGTACTATAAAAATATAATATTAAAATCTTATGGGACCACCGTTGTACATGCAGCTCATGACTGACAGAAATGTCATTATGTGGCACATGATATAACATTTATTTGGATAGCATCACCATCAGTTTGTGTATACAACATTAAAACAAACACTTATTAAAAATCAGCTAAAATATATTGGACATAAAAACTTGAATATAATATCATTGACTGAATTACTCACTTTTTGTCTCATTGCTATTATGCAAACGTGTGTCTTCAAGTAATGGTTTCATGGGAAGTACAACCAACTTCGTCTTTTATAGAAGTGTCTTTCCTTGAGTAGAGACAAGATATATAACATAAAGAAGAGAATCTTTGTAATATTTCTCCATCCCAATTCACTACTCTTAATGCAAAAACTAATTTTGGTAAACACCTTGAAAACAGTAATACTATTTTGCACGTAATAGTAGCACATGCCATAACAACTTTTACAGCCTAGGTATTAAGATACCTAAGAATTTCTAGGGTTCTCAGATATAAGCATCCTCTATCAGTTCCATCTTTTATTGAATCAATAGCTATTAATTAAGCACTTTCTATGTGTCAGACATAGGGGATACCATTAAGATATGACAGGTGAGGATCCTGCCATCTTAGCATTTAGATTCTTTGTGAAAAAGCAACACTAAAAATAATGTTAAGGTATGGGCTATCAGAAAGAAAAAGGGGTCTGCCTTATTTTCTCAGGAAATCTTAGCTGTAGTAAGTGACTGGGGAAAATAAAACTAAATAAAATAAAGATTAAACTCAAACTACCAAGGACAATTTACAATGAGAAAAAGAGGCAATATCAAATATTGACAGAACTAGCTTGAAAATATAGAAAGTATAAATATATTGTGACTAATCTGTTTCAGATTATTTGATTAAGTTTAGATATTTTGCATTATCAAAAATACTACAAAATTACATATTTTCCAGAAAAAGATTATACATTTTATGAGAAACCAGTCAACAGTAATGGTAAGAATGTTATGAATAGTCAACCAATATTAATGATAAAAGCAATAAAATGATGAACTAATAACCCAGTTTTTCTTTTAGCACCAAACTTCATACATGAATCAAATTGAAATAAATTCCAGATACTTAGAAAAATGGAATAAATGTATTTTCCCTTTCAAGGAATATTGTTATTTCCCTACAAATCCATATACAGATCCAAAAATTTTTAAATATCTTCAATCTTTGACATAGTCAAATTTCTAGTAACAAGTAATCTAATAAGCAATAGAAAAATGCCAATCTTGTTCTTACCAAACCGTACTCCCAGCTCCAGTAAGCAGTAACAATTCAATCATTGGGCTATTTCAATGACACTGAAAAGAGGTAATGAAATCATTGTGCTTCTTTATAATTGAATAATATGATGCATCTCAGAAGAATTTACAATAGATATTGCACCTTTCAAGATACTAAAAATGTACTTTTATTTTTATTAAAGGTGTGTTATATATTACCAGAGGGAGAAACTAAACAGTTCTGATAGCATTATAACTGACTGAAAGCCTGAACTGAACAGGAAAAAAAAAAGCAAATTTCAAACCCTATTTTGTATTTTAATAGGATCAGTTAGCAAGTTCAAATTCACTTTTCTCATTGTGCTTTCAAGTTACAAACGATCTAAAATCATAAAGCAAAGGGAGGACAAAAATTATTTTCAGATTCTCTGATGCCAGAGGAAATATATACAGTGGGTGTATGAAGAAATAACCTTTATCTGCCAAAGTAATCTGAATGTATTTCACAGATATTTTTGAATAGTCTATAATAAAGCAAATTATGTGAGATAAAGTTGTTTAAATAAAAGTTAAATGAGACAAAATGTCACTTGATTTAAAATATATTGCTACAGAAATAAATTAATGCAATATAATCTGATATAAATATGCAGGAAAAAAATCCTGTTTTACATTTGTCTATTTTTATGACTATTATTAAGAAGCATATTGTATTGCTTGCTGTACCGCAAGGTACCCCAGTATCATCATCTATAAGACCTTCAGATTTAACCTGACCTCCTCAGAATGGATATCCACACTACAGTATGTTAGGAGACCTTTTTGATACCACTTTGATAATTCTTTGCAAACCTCCATTAGAAACAGAGAAAAGCCACTTCAAGAGTGTGCACTTACAGCTTACTGTTTACCTATACACTCATAAGATCAAAACCCCTGGTCTTACTGTTTTTGTTAACAAGGAGCAGTAAAAGTCTTCCCACATACTGAGTTTTGGTTTCCATTTTACAATCTGAGATGACAGACGGCACAAAAATGATGAGAAAACTGTGGGGAGGCTTCCAGAAGATTGATTCTCTCATCAGCTGATTCTTTTCTAGTTAGTCTTTTATTGACTACAAAGGTATAGCCAATGCAGAAAAGGAAAACCAGACTGCCCTGTTTAATCCTGAGGGCATTGGCAAAAGGTGATCACTTTTTGAGAAAACAGAGGCCTACAAGGAAATCAGCACACTGTATGAGCCGTTAAGCTGATTTAAACACACAAGGGATGCCTGGGGTTGAGCACAAGATCTCTGAGGTGTGAGATGAGAATGAAACCATTGCAGAGACTAATATTACTGAGCTTTAGTAGCAGGTGGTACAGTTGATCAGTCAGGAACCTGTCATTTGGAGAATAGGCCAATATATCTGAGAGACATGAAAAATCCTTCATATTTCCCTCCTTCTCACCAAGAGTAAAAATATTGCAATTTCAAACTTTTTGACAATTATTAACTATAAGTTATCACAATTTAGACACCTATAAGAAGTGAACAAATCCAAAGCATAGCTAAATTCTCTGATGTTTGCCTAATGTTACAAACTATAACTCACACTGGCTGAACCTGATATTTTGTTCTGATTTAAGTCAATCTAGAAGGAAACTTTTAAATTCTGTCAACACAACAACCTGCAATCCAGACAACCCAGAAAATCCACATGGGATATTCATATATAGGGAGAGAAGTAAAGATTCACATTTACCTTTTTGTTTTGCTGATTTTGTGATTTAGACGGCCAGTTTTCTTGCTACTTAAACAATTTCAGAGAAAAATCTTCAACTTGACTATATCCACTTGCTGTTTGAAGTCTTAGAGTGAGAGTAAATGTTAAAGTGTGTTATTACCTTAAATTTGTGATGGCCATAATCCTATCATCTCCATTTGCTAATTTCTACAGACAATTCAACATCACTCTAAGACTGAAGTGACAAGTAAAATATAAAATATTACATTTTACAGGGTATTTTCACTACAACCAACTGGGCATCCTAAAAATTTAGAATTATAGTGTAAGTAAATAAGGATGTTATTAAAATGAAAGTACCATCAATTTCAAGATGCACCTAATTTCAAACATTATGTCCTGAACTGAGAAAATACTCAATATGATTTAACTTTTATTTACAATGAGCAAACCATAGAAATCCTAAACATAATTATCTTCTCTTCAGGTACTTAACATGTTTTTATTTTTTAAAATGATTTTCATTGAGCCTTTTATGACAATTTATATCACTAATGATTATGCCAACAATAGTTTTATTAATATTCTACTATATCAATATTTAATCTTATTTAATAACAAGTTTCATATATTTATGATATTATTTATTTTGCCTCAACTTTGCCAGCAAAATTAAAACCAATACCACTAAAGAACTTAATTCAAGATAGTTTTCTACTAATAGTGCCATTGTATCTAATGTCTATGCCCCAAACATAAGTTATGAAGTCTTGATGAACTTCCCTGAACATCTTTTCTAGGTAATTCAATAAAGAAATTAAACTCAACAATGTAATAACCAATATTTTTTGAATGTCCAGTGGATGAGCTGTAATTTCCTCAATTCTAGAAGACTATGTGGTAGGTTTGCTTCATCAACTCATCTATTTTCCCGTTTACTAGAATACTATCAAAAATAGAATCCGGAAATAGTAAACAAAAAGTACCAAGAAGAAATATCTGCCAGAAATATATACCATAAATAACTTTGTGGACAAGAAATTCTTCTTAGAATTTTAACATAGTAAGTTTTACACAATTTTTAAAACACATTTGCAATACACTGCCTTCTCATTACTTCTCCCAGCTCTTTAGTTTAAACCTGGATATAATACACTAATGTTTACATGTATGAGTTCAAATCATGAAATTATTCTCTCTGACTACAGGCTCCTGTCCTTAAGCTTCTCCCACCACTTTATACCTACTGATTTCTTGTTTTCCCTAGTACATTGACACCTGTTTATTGTAAAAACTAATCAATTCCCCCACGGCCCTCATTTATCTCCCTATCTCTGGTTAGCCAATCACCAAGATCCATTCATCATGCTAGAGATGATGTCTTTAGACTTTTTAGATTATTGGAAAATGGCCAAGCAACACACACACATATACCAGAATGATAGAACAGCATTCACTGGGCAAACTCAAGGAGGTAGGATCCATAGCAGGTGCTCAGGCCTCTTTGCCCCATTCATAGGCTGTGGTAAAATACAGAAATCTTTCAGGACCAGACCTCAGGCTTCTGGGGAGGATCACAGAAGCCCTGGGCTTTTGTGGAACCTTTAGACTGCAAGATCAGGGAAGAACCACCCTCCACTGGCATGATGAAGAGACAGGTTACAATAATAATATGTCAGGCCAGATATTGACTCCAACCTTATCCTTGCAGAACCAGCCTCTTTCCTGACACAGTCATCGGATGGAAGAACAGTCATGCACTTGAAGTTGTGTGACATCGTAACCATAGTTTATTAGCCCTCACAGATAAGGATACAGCAATACCTTCAATGGTGGGGTGCTGAAGTTGGAATCCAAGCTTTGTAATGGAAACTTCATTATATAGAAAGCACACTATCAACCTTCACAGCTGATAAAGCACCAACTCCTTCCCTGGCACAATGTGGGGCTGGGGTCCCAGCCTTGTCACTGACCAGAATTGGTTGCCTAAAGCATTGGATGATAGCTGATTTCCACAGAACTTTGTAGGGCGCCAACGCCTTCTCTGGGTGGCCAGGTTGCAGAGGTTAAGTCTTGTAAACTTTTATTCTTGCCTGTCAGAGATTAAAAATCAAAATGAAATATAAATTCTAATAGTTTGTTTTAACATAACAATTTTTACATTCTCTGGGTTTCACATTTTCTTCAACCCTAAGTAAGTGATACCACACACCATCTAAGCTCCTGCTCCCTCTTTGCCAGGCATTGCTGTGAAATTCACTAAACGGTGTCCACTTACTTCAGTATCAGTTGAGTACTTAACTGCACTTTTCAGCAACCTTATTTAATTTCTATGCTGTTTCCTACAACATCAATTACAAACTGCTCTAGCAGGTTCTAAATTTTTTTCAATCTTCTCTTTCTCTGGAGAAACACTGCCACTACAATTACAGAATCTCACAAAATTGACATCCTTGGTGTTTTTATTCCAAACTAAAAATGTTTCTCCATATTCTTTATTCTTCTTCCCATTTTACCCTCTCTCTATTAGAGAACACGATCCTTTTCTCCTCTAGCTCGATATTTATGCTTCGATTTCTCATTTATGCATTTCTCCTCTACCCATAAATATATTCTAGTGAATCAAAATATAATGTAACAAAGTGCCTTTTTTGGTCTTCCAGTCATCTTTCTTTATATTGTTCCTTTAATAGCAAATGTCTCAGAAAAAGAGTCTTTTCCCTGCCTTGATTTTTTACCCATTCACTCATCTCTTAATTCCTATTAACCAGGGTTCCACCACTGAAAATACTCTCTCTGAGATCTACAATATCAGTGGTTACTGATGAGGGTGAAATCTGTTAAGAGCTTTACAAATATGAGAGGTCATTCTTATTAAATGTACTCACATCTTCAATCCTCTCCCTGCCTCTGATTTATCCTGGTTTATTAGCTGAACCTCAGATCAGAACAATTCTTCCATTTAAAAAAAATCTTTTTATCCCCTATCTTACCATATTTAGACTGACCCATACTGAGTAAAGGTATTGAACGAATTAGCAAGGGTGTAAGAAAATTAAAGTGACGAAGCCAATACATTCAACTGCAGTAGCATAAAAATTACATGTATGCATGTATTTAGTCTCCTTTTCCTTTCATGCAGTGTGTGCTTATTATGAGACATATGGATCTACTGAGAAAAAATAATATATACACTCACATATCTAAATACATACATATATATATAAACCCTGTCTTCGAAAAATAAGCTGTGCCAACTGCATATTTGTGTTGCTTTGCATCAGGATTAGTTAATTCTTTATAGTGTTTTAGATGTTTTATGGAATAAAGTCTTTAAATGATTCCTCTCTGACACTGTGGCAGTTTTTGCTTTCAGCTATGCATATATTATATATGGCATGCATATTTAATGTAAATACCTCATACATAGATGAAAAAGTATGATTGTACAATTTACCACTTACCTTCAGGGGTGGGGGTTAAGAGGCATTTTATTTTTAGGAGAAATTACTTGGATTAAAAATAAACACATCTCACTGCCAAACTAAATGTAATTGTAAAGAAGGAGGCAGCTAGAAAATGTAGACATACAATGGAAATTGATGAATAAAATAATACAATAATAGCCTTGTTTATCTACAGTATTAAAAGATATATTTCAATATTCCCTTTGCCAAACAGAAAAAAATGAGTAGCAGGGGAGAGATTTTATTTATCAGTCTTCAAAGATAGAAAGGAAAATTCTGTGTAAGAATACATAAATTGTAAATGACATTTAACAGATATCACATGTGAAAGTGCCTTCAATGCACTATTTCCAATTTGCTTAGACAACTTGAAAGTAAAACATCAAAATAAGTGCCTGTAACTTGCCCCAGAATGGCCAAGCTATAAAGAGAAACAGTGTTTTCTGATTTAACTTATTACTATTGATTCACAAGGGAGAAGCTGCATTCAAATATATATTTTCAAAATAACACATCATACTCTAAAAACATCAAAATACATCTAAACAGTGCTTAAACAAAGGAAAATGGAAATATAACTATCATAATTCACAGAAAACATATCTATACTAGCTTACACTGGCAGCCTGAAATAGGAATAATTTGCTCCCTTTAATATACACTTGTTAAAAATCCAATTAAAACCAATCATGAGAAGAAAAAAGAATCTACCAAATATTTGCTTTTACACTCTATTCCGGGTTCTTTTCTACCTTCTTCCAAGTTGTAACCTTTACATTTAAAGAGCTCAGTCACCTAGCATAGCACATGAACGTAATTACTGGTTTCTAGGATTTAATCTTGCTTTTCATGCCCTGCCTCAATGCAGCTGGCACGGAACCATAGTTATATGCCAGGAAAACTACCAGCTGGTAGTACTCCGTGGTATGGCTCACTGGGGAATTTTTAATAGCGCCCTTATTTTCAACAGTTGCACTAGCATGACTAAGCAGGTGGCTCAAGGAGCTCCAAGTTCTCACTCACATCTGCATATCTTTTCACAAACCTGGGAAATACATCAGATTCAAGTTCAGCCTCCACATTGTGAAATCAAGTGAAATTTGATACATTCTTTAAATAATTCACTGTATAAAACTACAAACCTAGACAATCACCTAGCTCTGCAATATTATGGTCTTTTCATTTCTAAATGGACTATTTTTACTTATATCTGAGCTGAGTGGATGTATTTTTTATCAGAATAATGTTTATATAACCTTTATAAGAGATATGAGCTCGTTTAAAAGGTTTCAGCAATATAAAAAGCCTCAATAAAGTTTTTAAACACTCTAAATCCATACCCATACTTAACCAAAAAGTTGAAATATAATAAAGATGGAAAAAATGTACTGGACAAATAACAACCAAAAAATATATCTGATAAAACAAAAGTTAGAGCAAAACAATATAAGAAAAGGATAATGATGCTATATCTGAAAAAAAGAACAACAAAAATAATACATACCATTACAAACATTATAACATATATATAGTTAATGGTAGGCTGGGCGTGGTGACTCAGGGCTGTAATTCCAGCACTTTGGGAGGCCGAGGCAGGTGGATCATGAGGTCAGGAGATGGAGACCATCCTGGTCAACACAGTGAAACCCCGTCTATACTAAAAATACAAAAATTAACTGGGTATAGTGGCGCGCACCTGTAGTCCCAGCTACTCGGGAAGCTGAGGCAGGAGAATTGCTTGAACCTGGGAGGCGGAGATTGCAGTGAGCCAAGATCGCGGCACTGCACTCCAGCTTGGCAAAAGAGAGACTCTGTCTCAAAAATAAATAAATAAATAAATAAAAATAAAAGAAAAAAAAAGGTAACTGTATAGCGTTATATCAAGCAACTAAAAGAACTACAAAATAAACTACTGTACTTTGATATTTGAACATACTCCACACAGAAACAATAAAAGCAACTAGACAAAACTATATGCAAAAAATCAAAGATCAGAAAATAACAATATGCTTGAGTTAATAGATTACATATGTAACTCTACACACACAAAGAATACATATTGATTTTGAGCATTACAGAACATTAACAAAAAATAGATCATATATCTAGTCATGAAGGCAGCAGCAGCAAATCTCAAAGGTAAATGTGATGCACTTGTTCACTGTCTACAGTGCAATAAACTTTTAAATTAATACAGAAAGATAATTCTAATTTCTTATATATTTAGAAATTAATTATATACTATTAATCCTTGGGTTCAAAAGAACTGATTGGAGTCGTAAAGAAATATTTTACAACATAGTGACAATAGAAGCAGTGCATATCAAAATATGTGGGACAGAACCGAAGTAGTACTTAGGGAATTTATAGTTTAAATCCATATATCAGGAAATAAGGATAATTAAATATAAACAAACTAAATGTTTGATGAAAGAGATTATAAATAGCAATGCCTAAAGAAACAAATAAAAGAAATAATAAAGATAAGGGGCCAGGCACTGTGGCTCATACCTGTAATCCCAGCACTTTGGGACACCAAGGCTGGCGGAGGTCAGTAGTTTGAGACCAGCCTGGCCAACATGGTGAAACCCTATCTCTAGGGAAAATACAAAAATTAGCCAGTTGTGGTGGTGGGCGTTTGTAATTCCAGCTACTCAGGAGGCTGGCCCAGAAGAATCGCTTGAACCTGGGATGTGGAGGTTATAGTGAGCCAAGATCGCGCCACTGCACACTTGCCTGGGCAACAGAGCAAGACTCCGTCTCAAAAAAAAAAAAAAAAGACAGAGAGAGAGATAAAGGAAAAATATTTATAACTGACAATAAAAATAGAAAAATGAACAAAAACAGAACCACTTTTTGAAAATATTAGTAAGAAAGAAATTGGAAGGCTTGATCAAAAAAAAAGAGGAAAGATAAAAAAACACAACGCAGAACAGAAGGGGTAAATAAGACACAAAAAAGGTTTTAATAAAGTATTAGAACAACTATCTTACAAAATTTGAAAGCCCATGTGAAATGCATCTATTCCTAGGAAAACACAAAATGCCGAAGTTGACAAAAGATAAAATAAATCACTACTAAATATTATAAAAATTTTAATTTTAGTCAAAATCTCCCTTTCTTCAAAAATCTAGGTCTACATGGCTTTACATGTCAATTCAACCAAACCTTCGATGAATACTTCATTTGTCTCATAAACTTTTTTCTTTTTTAAGAAAATGAAAAGGGACTGAAAATTAACCAACGTATTTATGGGATACTGTAATGTTAAAACAATGCAAGTGAGCAAAATCATGAGTGCTTTCGCGTGTAAACAGGCAAGTAAAACTTCTAAAGAAAATATTAGTTAACTAGAATATGTCATGATCATGCAGAGAAATGCAAGGGTGTCTTAATATCCAAATATTTCAGTAAATTTTGCCAAATTAGTTTTTAAAATACGATTTTTCTGAAATGGCGAATTTAGAAACCTTTAGCAAGCTGGGAAGAGCAGGATTTTTTTTAAAAGAGTAGGTAAATGTATGTGTTAGTTATTATTATTGCATAACATAGTTACCCCAAGACTTGGCAGTTTAAAACAACTAACATTAACTATCTCATAGTTTCCTTGAATCAGAAATGTGAATGCAGATTAACTGGGTGGTTCTGCATCAGTCTTTCACAAGGCTGCAATTAAGATATTGGCCAGGCTTGTAGGCATCTCAAACTTCCACCATAGGAGGTTCCATTTCCAAATGCACTCACACTGATGTTGAAACACCTAAGAGAAACTGCTTCCAAGTTTATTCACCTAACTCTTGACTGACCACAGATCTACTTCAAAGCTCACTCATGAGTACCTGTCCACAGGGCTGCCTCGTGACATGGTAGCTGACTTCCCCCAGAGCAAATCAAAGAGTGTACTCATTTGCTAAAAAAGACTGAAGCAACAATCTTTTTAAAACCTAAACTCAGAAGTGGACGTCCCATCATTTCTGCATACTCTATTTATAAGTGAATAAATCGGCTCACTCCCCACTCAAGAGGAATACACAATGGCCTAAATACCAGAAGGTAGGGATTACTAGGGGTCAACTTAGAGACTGTCTAGCAAAATGGGATATACCAAAACCTACGCCAGTGAAGAAACTAGAAAATGGATAGATTCAACGGTTCAGGAGTAAGACAGAGATGCTATTGTCTTTATGCACACTACTTCTCACAATTCCAGAGTCTTGGGAAGTCCAAAGTCAAAGTGCCAGCAGATTCAGTTCCTGGTGAGGGCAATCCATCTGGGCCTCCAATTTTCTTTGTAAGAGTGCATTTAGCCACAAATTTGATATCTCCAATAGATATGGTGCTATTTATGGTATTTATTTCTTCTTGGGTAGGCTTCTATTCCAGGGATAGAAGATATTTTGTCATGATGAATTATCAATTTTTCTATACCATTGGATTTAATTTGCTAACTGTTCTGAAACTTTTAGTTCCAACTTTTTTGGCTTATGGGGTTATTCTATAATTTTCCTTTTCTTTTCTTTTGTCCCTTCACTTCCTTTCCTTTCTCTTTCTTTTCCTTCCTTCCTTCCCCTTCCTTCTTTCCTTCCTTCCTTCCTTTCCCTTCCTTCCTTCCTTCCTTCCTTCCTTCCTTCCTTCCTTTCCCTTCCTTCCTTCCTTCTTTCCTTCCTTTCCTTCCTTCTTTCCTTCTTTCCTTCCTTCCTTCCTTCTTTCCTTCCTTCCTTCCTTCCTTCTTTCCTTCCTTCCTTCCTTTCTCTCTCTCTGTCTCTCTCTCTCTCTCTCTAGATTTCCATCTCTCCCTCTCTCTCTCTCTGTCTCTCTCTCTTTCTCTCTTTCTCTAGATTTCCAAGGATGTTTGGAAATGTCTGGATACCCAAGAAGAAGTTTGCTTCAGTGGCAGGACTCCCATGGAGAACCTCTGCTAGGGTGGTGCGGAAGGGAAAAGTGGGGTTGGAGGTCCCACACAGAATCCCTACTGGGGCACCACCTAGTGGATCTGTGAGAAAAGGGCCACTGTTCTCCAGACCCCAGAATGATAGATCCACCCAGAATGATAGATTGCACCGTGCAGTTGGAAAATCTGCAGACACTCAATGCCAACTCACGAAAGCAGCTGAGAGGGAGGCTATAACCTGCAAAGCCACAGGGATGAGGCTGTCCAAGACCATGGAAACCCACCTCTTACATCAGCATGGCCTGGATGTGAGACATAGAATCAAAGGATATCATTTTGGAGTTTTAAGATTTGACTGCCTTGATGGATTTTGGACTTGCATGGGGCCTGTAGACACTTTGTTATGGCCAATTTCTCCCATTTGGAATGGCTGTATTTACCCAATGCCTGTACCCCCACTGTATCTAGTAAGTAGCTAACTTGGTTTTGATTTTACAGGCTCATAAGCCAAAGGGACTTGCCTTCCCTCAGATGAGACTTTGGACTGTGGACTTTTGAGTTAATGCTGAAATGAGTTAAGACTTTGGGAGACTGTTAGGAAGGCATGATTGATTTTGAAATGTGAGGACATGAGATTTATAAAGGACCGGGGATGGAATAATATGGCTTGGCTGTGTTCCCACCCAAATCTCATCTTGATGTAATGCCCACAATTCCCACATGTCATGGCAGGAACCTGGTCATTGAATCATGGGGGCAGGCCTTTCCCGTACTCTTCTCATGATAGTGAATAAGTCTCATGAGATCTGCTGGTTTTAAAAATGGGAGTCTCCCTGCACAAGCTCTCTCTTTTGCCTGTTGACAGCCATATAAGACATAACTTGCTTCTCCTTGCCTTCCACCATCATGGTGAGGTCTACTCAACCATGTGGAACTATAAATCCGCTAAACCTCTTTTTCTGTAGAAATCACCCAGTCTCAGGTATGTGTCTTCATCAGCAGCATGAGAACAGACTAAAACAATAATTAAATATGATAAAGCAAAAGAGAAAATACTTGTGATGTTGGCAAAGTTACAGTTCTCTTAAATAGAACATAGGCATATATGTATCACATTTGGGTTAAAAAGAGAAAATTAGTAACTGCCCCATCAATACAACAAGTTTTGCCCTTTGAAATATATCATTCTTTTCTTTATCAACTTTTATTTTAAATTCATAGGGTACATGTGCAGGTTCATTATCTGGATATATCTGTGATATTGAGGTTTGGAGTATGAATGATCTTATCACCCAGGTACTGAGTATAGTACCCAATGGTTAGTTTTTCAACCCTTGTCCCCCTCCCTTCTTTCCCCCTCTCATAGTCTTCAGTGTCTGTTTTTGCCATCTTTATGTTCATGAGTACCTGATGTTTAGCTCCCACTTACAAGTGAGAACATGTGGTATTTTGTTTTCTGTTCTTCACTTAATTTGCTTAGGACAATGGCTTCCAGTTGCATCCATGTTGCTACATAGGATGTGATTTCATTGTTTTTTTATGGTTGGGTAATATTTCATGGTGTATATGAACCACATTTTGTTTATTCAGCCTGCCATTGATGGGCATCTAGGTTGATTCCATGTCTTTGCTATTGTGGATTATGCTACGATGAGCATGGGGTTGCATGTGTCTTTTTGGTAGAGCTATTTGTGTTCTTTTAGATATGTACCCAAAATGGGTTTGCTGGGTTGAATAATAGTTCTGTTTTAAGTTATTTGAGAAATCTCCAAATTGTTTTCCATAGTGGCTCAACTTATTTAAATTTCCCCCAACAGTGTATAAGCATTCCCTTTTCTCTGCATCCTCGCCAACATCTATTGTTTTTTGACTTTTTAATAGTAGCCATCCTGACTGGCGTGAGATGGTATATCACTGTGGTTTTCATTTGCATTTCTCTGATGATTGGAGATGATGAGTATTTTTTTCATATGTTTGTTGGCTGCTTGCATGTCTTCTTTTTAGCAGTGTCTGCTCATGTTTCTTCCTCATTTTTTAATGGGATTATTTGTTTTTTCTTGTTCAGTTGTTTAAGTTCCTTATAGATGCTAGACATTAGACCTTTTGTCAGATGCGTATTTTGAAAATATTTTTCCAATTCTGGAAGTTGTATGTTTACTATGTTGATAGTTTCTTTTGCTGTGCAGAAGCTTTTTTATTTAATTAGGTCCCACTTGTCAATTTTTATTTTTGTTGCAATTACTTATGAGGGCTTAGTCATAAATTCTTTCCCAAGGCCAATGTCCAGCATGGTGTTTCCTAGGTTTTCTGCTGGGATTCTTATAGCTTTCAGAATTTTACTCTATAATTTAAATCTTTAACTCATCTTGTGTTAATTATTGTATATGGTGAAAGATGGGGATCCAGTTTCATTCTTCTGCATATAGCTAGCCAGCTACTCCAGCACCATTTATTTAACAGGGCGCCCTTTCTCTATTGCTTATCTTGGCCAACTTGTTGAGGATTAGATAGCTATAGGTGTGTGGCTTTATTTCTGGGTTTTCTATTCTGTTCCCTTGGTCTATGTGTCTGTTTTTATACCGGTATCATGCTGTTTGGGTTCCTGTAGCCTTACAGTGTAGTTTCATTTGGCTAATGGAATGCCTTTGACTTTTCTTATTTGTTGTTTTGCTTAGGATTTATTTGACTATTTTTGTTCTTTTTTGGTTGTATATGATATTTAGAATAATTTTTTCCAATTCTATGAAAAATTATATTGGTAGTTTGATAGGAATAGTGTTGAATCTATAGATTGCTTTGGCCATTTTAGAGACACTGATTCTTGCAGTCCATGAACATGAAATGTTTATCCATTTCTTTGTGTAATCATCTATGATTTCTTTTAGCAGTGTTCTGTAGTTCTTTTTGTAGAGATCTTTCACCTCCTCAATTAGATGTATTTCTAGATATCATTGTAAAAATGAAAGGGCAAACCACAAATTGTGAGAAAACATTCAAAACACATATTTTAGACAAAAGCCTTGTATCTAGAATATATGAAGAATTCTTACAATCCAATAATAAGAAAACAAAAAATCCAATAAAAATTAATGCAAAAGAATATATATGAATGCCTGATAAGTACATGAAAATACATTCAATGTTATTCACCAAATAAATGAAAATTAAATTTTATTACATAACTGTAAGAATGGATCAAAATTAAAATCTTACCATACCAAGTGTTGGTGAAGATTTGGAGCTACTAGAACTTGCATGCTGTGCTGACGGGAATGTAAAATGGTGTAATCACTTTGGGAAACAGCTTGGCAGTTTCTTAACAAAGTTAATGTTTTACCTACCATATCACTGTCATATAGCTTCTCACTCAGCACTGACCATACATCACTGAAAACATATGTCTATACAAAGACTTTTACATAAATGCTTATTAGAACTTTATTTGCAATAGTCCCATATTTGAAACAACTTATATGCTTATCAATAGATGAATGAACAAACAAATTGGAGCATATTTGTTAAATAAAACACTTCCTAGGTGATAACATAAAGTAACTAACATTATATGCAGCAATGTGGATGATTCTCAAAATTCTTAATGTAAAGGAAAATGTTGGGCCAAAAATACTATGTGCGTTAATATAATAAAGTTCTAGAAAATGTAAACTCAATTGTAACAGATGACAGGTTAACTGTTGCTTTGGTTGGGGGTGGTGGGAGGGATGAATCAGAAAAGGACAGAAGGAGACTTCAGGGATAATAGAAATGTTTATTATCTTGATATTGATAATAATCTCACGATTGCATAAATATATCAAAGCTAATCAAATTTAGCATTTCGTATATTTTTGTTTGTTTTATTTCAATTATAATCCAAAGTGAAATATATAGCTGCTGATTTAACTGCTCTTAAGTTGCCAAATACAATTGAAACTTTGTCCATCCCAGACAGAAAATGAACAGATACAATCAGTAAGGGTTTTTTAATTTAGAGACAAATACCTTTCACATAAATATTGCAGCATATAGAAGAAAACTTAACATTTTAGTAAGCAAGGCAAATTATAAGCCAAAGATGTCATAAAAGCAATAATTACAGCACTGCTGCCACCAAAGAATGTCATTTGGATATTTCTACCATTCTGATGTTACAAAAAAAAAATCCTAGAACCTATAATGCCCAGGAAAGAAAGCAACAGAGATTATGAGGCAAGGGAATAAGAGAAAAATCTTTCAAGTCAAGGGAAAAATATTTGTGTAACACATACTTATATGTGAGTACAAGTCTTCCAAAGGCATTTCTACCTCTGAAATATATAGGATCCATCCACTCTTCCTCTCCTCTGTCAGGTTCTGTTCCAACATCCAACATGTTTCAACTGGCTATAGTCTCTCTTTCTGTCTATCCCTCCTCCTTTTTTTTTTTCCACATCAAGTCTGTAACATACTCCTTGTTTCATTGTCCTATCTTCAACATTGGCATAATATACTAACCTTGTATTTCTAAATATCAGGGAAATAACTATCTACCTATATTTATAGTTATATCAATAGATTAAGAGATCAATGTATAGATATAGATATTCATGAAATGATAGCAACTACTCAACTAAAGCATACAAGCAGTGATTTCATCAAACAGAATTTTAACCACTGCTTTTCTCACAGGCCATCAGCACACCCTTATACACATAACATCAAACTAGGATTTTTTTTCCGTTCTACTTAACTTTCTATGGTTGTTATCCAAATCTCTCTCTTCTATTTGAATTTTCATTTGAATTCCTTCATAGGAAAGAGTGAGATTTGGAACTGAGAGTTATATCATAAAAGCAAGTCTAAAAAAAAGAGCATAAGATCCTTTCTACTAAAATTACAGCCATTATCCTGTTGATGGTAAATCTTGACATCCCGTAAGCCAGTTTTGCAAGTACTTTGGGATGCAAGTCTGCCTTAAAACTGACTTATGGCAATTAATATGGGCAATGGAAAAAAAATAAAGAACGGCTTAAAAACAAGCTTAGTTCTGGGACAATTTTGTTTCACTTGTGCAAGGATTGATACTCATGTGCCCAACCTTTTATTTTTCGCTTTCAATTGTGTTCCACAACCAGGTCATGCCTGGGTTCTACTAACTCTATGGGTGATTCCTATTTAAAGCCACTAACACATTGTCTTCCTTCCTCCTGGATTTATTTGTGAAGAACATAATTGATTTTTGCCACCCACCACTAATCCCCACAAGACATTGATAGTACCTACAATGCTCTTTTTGCTATTTCCCACAGATGATGTTGTCAAACTTTCCTGCTGGCATTTTCTTAGATAGGTATAGGTATAGAAAGAAATTAGCTTTGTTCCCTGTCTCTCTCTCTCTCTGTCTCTCTCTATCAAACACACACACACACACACACACACCCCACACACCACATTGCTAAATGCCAGCAAACAGTAAGAATAAAATGCAAATATAATCAAACTAAGACAATTGCAGTTCAATAAAGAAGTTAAATTCTTGACATAGAACTTTAAAAAGTCTTTTTAAAAAATTCTATTATTAATGTTCCCTTAAATGTGAACAGAAATATAAAGCTACAGTTGCTATTAATTACAACTGTTCCTATTGTTCTTTCCTTTATGGCCAAAGTGCTGTTGTTCTAAATAGTTATGTCTGTTTCATGATAAATCTGATGCTTCAAATTTTCACTTGCTAGAGGAAACCATCTGTGCTTCAGTGTTGGCATTCCTCATTGTAGAATAATATATTTGTCATATTAGTAACTATTGCAGCCAATAAATCCATGGATAGAAAATCTGATTATGTGATATGTCATTAACAAACTGTTACTTGAGATTGAAACAAAAGCACCTGCTATCCAATTCTTAAGCTCTGTAAGTTTCCCTAAAATTATTCATGATTCTATTTTGTACTGGAGTCTACATACACACAGTATTTATTTGCCAAAGTCTCTGTCTGGCTAAAGATTCTTTGGCTCTCTGAAGATGCCATTTTCTTATGCTAATGATGTATCACCACAGTAAGCAATAATTAATTATTCAAAAACATATGACTGCTTGGTAAGACACCCAGTATAATAGGGTCAATACAACTTAGCAGCTAATATAAGGCATAGAAATTCTGTGGAACAGTTTATTTTAGAATTATACTCCACTAAGGATTTTTGTTGTTGTCTTTTTGTTTTTGTTTCTGTTTTTGCATGTGCCATGTGTTATTTGGATGAAAAAACATTTTGCCACAATTTTCCCTGTATAAAGTTTAGAATTTTAGTAATTAAATATTTATTCATATAGATTTTTTTAAAAATTAACTCTTGATTTGAGCGAAGAGATTCTTTTACAGAGATTAAGGAAATAAGTAATTCTATAAGGTTCCATGAAATTATGGGCCCTTTTGCAGTTTCTGTTTCCCAGAGGCAACAACTTTTAACCCTTTGACCTCATTAAGTTCAATATGTCTAATACCTAATTTATAAGAAATTTTCTAAGAATTATTAATCAATTTCCCAGTGGGGAAAATAAGAATTTAGCTATCTGTCAAACACCACTCATCTCTACCTCCAACGATAAAAATTTGTATTTCTCCAAAATCATTTTCACCTCTGAAATACATATCTCGATCCACCTGGCCTCTCAATATGTGTTTATCATACTTTTAGTTAGACAAAAATTCTGTCCTTAGATTATTATGATCATGTAAACAGTATTCCTAGATAAGCTATATACTAGATCATGGTTACTTTATGGGCAATACAAGTTTTTTTTATCTTATTGAAGGTAATATTTATCTTGTTTTTCACATTTTGGTGTTCTGTTTCCTACTAATTCAGCCCCAAGCTCACCCAGCATTATCTACATATTCTCTCAATACATACAAATATTAATACCTTAGGGTCCTAGTGTTGCCTTGTCTCAGAGATGGAGTTTTGTGACCTGCCCTCTACACCTGGGGCACAGCTCTTCCACTGTCTTCTTGGGCTTCATTTTTTTTTTAAGTTGGAGCCATTGCTTTCTAGATCCCATTATATTTTTCTTTCTTGACTTACTTACTGTTGGTTTCTAAGGAAGGATACATGGATGGTAAATTTTTTGAGAACTTACATATCTGAAAATGTCTTTGGTCTACCTGATACATAATTAATAGTAGGTATATAAAATTCAATTTTTAAAAATTTTAAAATAAAATAATGTCTTTTAAAAAAAAAGTTAATGTCTTGCTCCATTATCTGTTGGCTTTTGTTGTCACAGAAGAGATATCCATAAATCTCTGAACTACTACTGATTTTTTTTGTATGTAGCCTTTTAGTTTTGGTGTGGGTTTTTCCCCAATAAGCTGTGGAGATTGTTTCATTTACTATAGTGTTTTGATATTTCTTGGTGTTATGATTCAGTATGAGTCATTTTTTTCCATTGAATATACTTTTGTTGAATACAGAAATGCACACACTTCAATTGAAAATTTGAAGTATTATTTTTATTTTGTTCCCTCCATTTTCTCTGATACCTCTGATATACTTACCATTTGGTTTTCTGACTCTATGGTCTTTCACTAAATATGTATTTTCCTGTATATCTGCTTTGGTCTCTGTCTTGGGTCTCATGATTCCTGACTATTCGTATTTAAAGGCATAATATCTAAAATCTGATTAGTAGTTCTGCACCAATGAATGGTCATTGTCAACTAAGAACCTCATTGCAGGTCAGCTGGCACGGCTATTTTACTAGGGAAAACTTGGATATTGGTAACTTTAGCTTTTTTGTTCTTTGGCTTCTCAAACTCCCTAGGCTGCAATCTACCTACCTCCTGAACAGAGGGTATAAACCTAACTGCCAGCATTCTGGCATGCAAGTTGTGGAAGATAACTGGGCATTTCTACGATAAGAGAAATAATTGGAAAAAAAACCTTGAAATGATTGCAGTGTCATAAAGAAGCCTGCTTCAAAATAAAATAAGTACCATACATCAATAGTTTTTATGTAACAGCAATAAACACATTGATCTTTTAAAATATTGTTCATACTTTTAGTAAATTTACTTTTAAAAATATAATTGAAGGAAATAGTCAAAAACTTGGCCAAGATTTGTGTATAATTAAATTTGCTTATTATTTATGATACAAAAAAATAGAAAACATTTTAATACTGAGAAATAAGATTAAGTATATTACACATTATTTATGATGTATATTGTTAGAATATATTATGTAATCTGTCTTATATTTTATATTTTGTGTGCACATAGATGGCATCTGTTGTTATTTTAAACAACAGGCACTAACTTCATTTCTCACGGCTCTTATGCGATTCTTTGCACCTTAAAATGAAAACAGAAAGAAAGAAGGAAAGAAACAAACAGAAAAAGAGAATAAGAGAAAAAAAGAAAAATAAAAATAAAGGATGAAAGGGAGTAATGAAAGGAGGAAGGAAGGAAGAAAGAAAGAAAAAGAAAAAAGAAGGGAGGGAAGGAGAAAGGGAGGCAGATGAAGAAGGGGAGAGAGGCAAGAAGGGAATCATCTTTCAGGTTCTCCTTATAATCTTGGCCACTAAGACGGAAGGTATGGTGTTTAACTCCATCCTTTTTTCTCTAAGCATTCCACATTTTTATTGGCTTAGTGGAAATCTCTTCATGCTGTACGTGACCGAAAATATGAAAGGCAGTGTTGATTAACTAATCTATTTGCACAGGATAGAAAATGTTCTACAACTCCTTTCCCACACAACTAATGCTGTTCTTTGTCAAAAATATTTTAGATGATGAATTTTTGAAAACCAGATTCCCAAAACCATAAAAATAATAGAAATTTAGCTATGAGGCCATCTCAATACCCTTTTCAAGGTTCTAGTCTTTGAATAAGCAGTCAGAGTCACAGTGCTGAACATTTTTCTTTTTTGAAAAAGGCAATAGTAACCTGGCACAAACCAGAACAGTGCAGTCAGAAAGCCTAAGAAGTTTCCTTTGTTATATTGAACAAAGAAATGAGCTGCACAGTTTAAAACCATCAGGGTTTCTAAAATCAGTGAAACTTTCTGTTTGTTTGTTTCAGAAATGTTTTTAAAAATCATATACATTAAAGGTTTTACAATCAGAATAGGTTAAATCTCAATCAAAAGAAATAACTTATTTGAAGAAAAGTACCTTACAAATAAAAATACAATAATCTTACTTATGACCCTTACTGAGTCAATATGGTAAAGTATACGTTATTTATACAGTTATAATCAAGATATGCACATTGAGCCTTTCTAATTTTAAAGACCAATTTTAATTAATGGTCACATGACAAGGAGAAATAGACATTTAAAACAGCGCTCAGACTTCTCCAAGCTCTGCTAAATAATTCCAAGGGGAAAAAATATAAAAGAGTAAAGAGTACATTATGAAATCACTATACAACTTCAGTTGTAATGATTATTTTTTATTGATACACTGTAATGGTACACATTTATGGGGTAAAATTTGATTTTTCAATACATATGTATGTTGTATGATGATCAGATCAGGAATTTAGCTTGATGATCACCTCATGCACTTGTCATTTCTTTTGGTGAGGATATTCAGTAGCCTCTCTTCTTCCACCTATTTTGTAATATACAGTGCCTTACTGGTTACCGTCTTCACCTGACTGTGCAACAAAACACCAGGTTTTATTCCTCCAATCTAATTGCTACTTTGTACCCTTTGATCAATCTCATTCCATCCTCCCCTCTCTCCATCCATCCTCTGTCTCTGGTAAACACTGTCCTACTCTCTACTTCTATATCAACTGTTTTTTCCCCTTTAGATTCCATGTTTGCATTAGCTCATGCAGTATTTGTTTTTTGTACCTGGCTTAATTCCCATAACATAATGTCCTCCAGATTCATCCATGTTATTACAAATGATAGGACTTAATGTTTTATGGCTGAATAGTACTTTGTTGTATGTATATATAGTGTATATACATATTGTATGTATATATGTTTATATACATATATTGCTATATGTATTTTGTGTGTGTGTGTGTGTGTGTATGCCATATTTTCTGTATCCATTCATCCATTGTTGAACATGGGTTGATCCCATACTTTGGGTATTGTAAATAGTCCTACAATAAACATGGGAGTGCTGATATTTATTTGACATACAGATTATATTTCCTTTAGATATATGCCCAACAATGAGATTGCTGGATCCTATGGTAGCGATATTTTTCATTTTTTGAAGAACCTCCACACTTCTTTCCATAATGGCTGTGCCAATTTATAATCCCACCAACAGTGTGTAAGTGTTGCCTTTTCACCACAGCCTCACTGACACTTGTTTCCTTTTTTACTATTATTATAGCCATTCTAACTGAAGTGAGGTGGATTTAATTGTGGTTTTGATTTGCATTTCCCTGAAAATTAATGTGTCAAGCACTTTTTTCATATTGGCCATTTGAATGTCTTATTTTGAGAAATGTCTGTAGATGTCTTTGGCTCATTTTAAAATGAGTCATTTGCGTGTTGTTGTTGTTGTTGTTTTTATTGTTGCTACTATGTTCCCTGTACATTCTGGATATTAACCTTTTGTTGAATGTATAGTTTGCAAATACTTTCTCCCACTCTGCAGGTTGTCCCTTCACTTTGTTGCTGTCTTTTTTTGCAGTGCAAAGGTTTTTTATTTTGATGCAGTCCTGTTTGTCTATTTTTTCTTCGATGCCTGAGCTTTTAAGATTTAATTTAAAAGTTATTACCTAGGCCAATGTCATAAAGTGTTTATGCTATGTTTTCTTGTAGTAATTTCATAGCTTTGGGTTTTACATTTAAGTCCTTAATCATTTTGAGTTGATTTTTATATATATTGAGAGGTGAAGGTTTTGTCTCATTTTTGTGCATGCGAATATTCCATTTTCCAAGGAACATTCATTGAAGAGACTGTCTCTTCCCCAATTTGTGTTTTTGGCACCTCTGTTGAAACTTAGTTGGCTATAGGTGCATGAATTTATTTTTGAGTTCTCTATTCTGTTCTTTTTGTCTGTTTGTTTTTATGCCAAAACCATGCTATTTTGGTTACTACAGTTTTGTAATATATTTTAAAGTTAGGTAGTATGATACCACCAGCTGTTTTCTTTTTGTTCAGTATTGCTTTGGCTACTCAGGGTCCTTTGTGGTTCCAAACAAATTTTAGAATTGTGTTTTCTATTTCTGTGAAGAATGTCATTGGTATTTTGATAGGGACTGCATTACATCTGTAGATCACTTTGGGTAGTATAGCCATTTTAACAATGTTAATTCTTCCAATCCATGAACACAGAATATCTTACCATTTATTTGTGTCTTCAGTTTCTTTCCTCAATGTTTTATAATTTTCAGTCTAGGGATATTTCATCTCGTTAAGTTTATTCCTAGGGTTTTTTTCTTTTTTTCTTTTCTTTTTTTTTTTTTTTTTTTAAGAGAGAGTCTCGCTCTAGGCTGGAGCGCAGTGGCGAGATCTCGGCTCACTGCAAGCTCTGCCTCCCAGATTCACTCCATTCTCCTGCCTCAGCCTCCAGAGTAGCTGGGACTACAGGGGGTTGCCACCACGCCCAGCTAATTTTTTGTATTTTTAGTACAGACAGGGTTTCACCGTGTTAGCCAGGATGGTCTCGATCTCCTGACCTCGTGATCTGCCCAGCCTCAGCCTCTCAAAGTGCTGGGATTACAGGCGTAAACCACTGCGCCCGACCTATTCCTAGATATCTTATTTTTTGTGTGTGGCTATTGTAAATGGAATTGTTTTCTTAATTTTTTAAGGAAGAGTTTACTATTAATGTATGGAAACCCTAGTGAAATTTTCATGTCTATTCTGTATATTGCAGACTTACTTAGTTTATGTATTATCACAAACAATTTTTTGTTGGGGTTTTTAGGATTTTCTATATGTAAGATCATGTTTTCAGCAAACAGAGACAGATTTCCTCCTTTCAAATTTGGATGCCTTTCATTTCTCTCTGTTGCCTAATTCTTCTGTCTAGAATTTCTTGTCTATCGAATAGGAGTGGTGAAAGTGGGCATTTTTGTCTTATTCCTTGTCTTAGCAGAAAAGTTTTCAGCAAAGAGGAGGAAAGCTGTGGGTTTATCATATATGGCCTTCCTTGTGTTGAGATACATATCTTCTGTGCCTAATTTCTTGAGTATTTTCATCAGGAAGGGATATTGAATTTTGTCAAATGGATTTTCTGCATCTATTGAAATGCTTTTTATTTTTGTCAATGTGAGTTTTCACATTTGCTGATTTTCACATGTTGCTTGGATAAGTCCCGCATGATTATAGTGAATGATCTTTTTGATGTGTTGTTGATTTGGTTTGCTTGTATTTTGTTGAGAATTTTGCATCTCTATGTTCATCAGGGATATTAGTCGGTAGTTTTCATTGAAAACTTTTTCTGGCTTTGGAATCAGGGTAATAATGCTGGCCTTATAAAATAAGTTTGGAAACACTCATTCCTGCTCAATTTTCTGTAATAATTTGAAGAACTTTGGTATTAGCTGTTTAAATGTTTGCTAGAATTCAGCAAGGGAAGCCATCAGGTTCTGGGTTTTTATTATTGATGGATGGATGGATGGATGGATGGATGGATGGATGGATGGATGGATACATGGATAGATGGATAGATGGATGGATGGAAGACTTATCACTGATTCAGTTTCCTTACTTGTTCTTGATCTGATTCGATTTTCTATTTCTTCATAATTTAATGGTAGGTCGTGTTTGTCTACGAATTTATCTGTTTATGTTCTCAAATTTGTTGGCATGTGCTTATTCATAATAATCTCTTATGATTCTTTATTTTTCTGTGACATCAGTTATAATGTCTCGTTTTACATGTCTTATTTTATTTATTTGAGTCTTTTTTTCTTGGTTAGTCTAGCTAACGGTTTGTTAATTTTGTTTATCTTTTGGAAAATCAATTCTGTTTTATTTGTCTCTTAATTTTTTATTTTTTAGTATATATTTCTTTTATTTCTGCTCAGATATTTATTCTTTCCTTCTGCTAATTTTGGGTTATTTTGTTCTTGTTTTCTAGTTCCTTAAGGAGCACGGTTAATTTTTTATTTAAAATTGTTCTTATTTTTTGATGTAAGCATTTAGTGCTATGAACTTCCTTCTTAGAATTGCTTTTGCTATGATTCATACATTTTGGTGTGATGTTTTCTATTCTCACTTGTCTCAAGGGATTTTTAAATTTTCCTTTGAATTTATTCATTGACCCATTGGTTATTTAGGAGCATGTTGTTTAATTTTCATGTATTTGTCAGGTTTCCAAAATTTTTACTGTTGTTAATTTCTAGTTTTATACCACTGTGGTTTGAAAAGATACTTGATACTATGAACTGTATCTTCTTAAGTTTGTTAAGAGTTGTTTTGTGGCCTACCGTATGATCTATCCTGGAGAATGTTCCATGTGCAGTTGAGAAGAATGTGTATTCTGCATCTGTTGGATAGAACGTTCTCCAAATGTCTAAGACTAATTTGGTTTATGATGTAGCTTAAGTCTCATGTTTTGTTGTTGATTTTCTGTGTACATGACCTGTCCATTGTTGAGAGTGGAGTGTTGAAGTCCTCTGGTGTTATTGTATTGCAATCTATCATTTCCTTTAGATCTAAAAATACTTGCTTTATATATTTGCATATTCCAGTGTTGGTGTATATATAATTGTTATATCCTTTAGTTTAATTGATCCCTTTATCTTTATATAATGTTTTTTTTTGCCTTTTTTTGCAGTTTTTTACTTAAAGTCTATTTTACCTCTTATAATTATGGCTACTTCTCACTTTTGGTCTCCATTTGCAAACAGTATCTTTTCCCATTCCTTCCATTTCATTTTTTGCTTTGTTTGTTTTGTTTTCAATGGTGAAGTGGGTTTCTTACATTCAGTGTATAGTTAGGCCTCATTTTTTAATCCATCCAGCCACTCTATACTTCTGCTCACTTTTGGTTTCTCTTTGCAGGGAATATCTTTTAATATTTCTTTCCTTCTGCTAATTTTGGGTTTAGTTTGTTGTTGTTTTTCTAGTTCCTTAAATAGCATGGTTAGTTTTTGTTTAAAATCATTCCTACTTTTTTTATGTAAGCATTTAGTGCTGTGAGCTTCCTTTTTAGAATTGCTTTTGCTATGATTCATAGGGCTTAATGTGATGTTTTCTATTCTCATTTGTCTAAAGGGATTTTTAAATTTTCCTTTGAATTTATTCATTGACCCATTGGTTATTTAGAAGCATGTTGTTTAATTTTCATGTATTTGTCAGGTTTACATATAATTATGGCTACTTCTGCTCACTTTTGGTTTCTGCTTGCAGGGAATATCCTTTCCCATTCCTTCAATTTCATTTTAAAATTTTGTTTGTTTTTGTTTTTAATCATGAGGTAGGTTTCTTATAGTCAACATATAATTAGGCTCACTTTTCATCCATCCAGCCACTCTCTGTCCTTTTTTTTTTTTTTTTTTTTTTTTTTTTTTGAGATGGAGTTCTGCTCTTGTCACCCAGGCTGGAATGCAATGGCCTGATCTCAGCTCACTGCAACCTCCGCCTCCCAGGTTCAAGCGATTCTCCAGCCCCAGCCTCCCAAGTAGCTTGGATTATAGGCACCCACCACCACTCCATGCTAATTGTTTATTTATTTATTATTTTTAGTAGAGACAGGGTTTCATCACATTGGCCAGGCTGGTCTCAAACTCCTGACCTCAGGTGATCCACCCACCTCGGCTTCCCAAAGTGCTGGGATTACAGGCAGGAGCCACAGCGTCCAGCCTCACTCTATAACTTTTAATTAGGAAGTGTAATCTATATTTATTCAAAGTTATTATTGATAAATACAGACTTACTTCTGTCATTTTATTAATTGTTTTCTGGTTGTTTTATAGAAGGTTTGTTCCTTTCTTTCTCTCTTTTTGTTTGCCTCTGTGTTTTGTTGGTTTTCTGTGATGCTAAGCTTTGTTTTCTCTTTCTTATTTGTTTATCTGCTATAATTTCTTTCTTTGTGATTACCATGAGGTTAACATAGAGTCTTGTAGATAAAATAGACTACTTCATGTTTATAGCAACTTAAATTTGGTAGTTTAAAAATATTATATAACTTTCCCCCCTACCCCCACAGTTTGATTGGAAAAAGGATACCTACCCTTGTAACTTCTGTTCAACATTGTTTAGGAAATCTTATCCATAGCAATGTCGAAAAAAATTTAATAAGCATGAATATCACTATTTTCAGAGAGCATGTTGATTGTATAGAAAATCCTAAGGAATCTATAAAACAATGGTGGTAAGTATTAGGTGAAATTCAGAAGCAAGCAGGGTAATATATTTTAATAGTTCAAATTATTTTAAATTTCAATTAATTCAATGTATAATATTTTTGGTTGATAAATTGTGCCTTAAATATATAAGAAGTCTTCTCCTAAATTCAGATTAGGAAGAGTTTCTTCTAAATGTTTTATAGTTTCATATTTTACATATACATCTTGATCAATTTTGATTCAATTTTTGCACAAGATGTGAGGTTTATATGAGACTTACGTTTTTATATATGGATTACCAATTGTGCTAACATTATTTGTTGAAAATACTTTTTTCCATAGAATTTATTTTGCAACTGTGTCAAAAATTAAATGTATGGCCATATTTCTGCGGATCTATTTCTGAACTCTCTATTCTGTTTTATTGATTTTTTAAATCAATTTCTTTATCAATACAACACTGTCAATAGAGTAATCTTTCACATGTTTTGTTAAATAAATTTCTTGGTATTTTATATCAACACTAGTATATATGAGTTTTTAAAATTTAATTTTCAAGTTAATTTTTTTATTTAAAAAATAATTCTTATTCAAGTGTCAGTTTATTTGCCCTCTCAAATGTAATTTACCACATGAATGTGGTAAAAATGATTGGATTCCGGTATAGATTTTAGTTAGAGTTGACAGGCTTGATGACATGTCTGAATTAAGGGAGTAGAGAAATGGAGGAGTAGTGGATGAAATCAACCTTTTTGGTCTCAGCAATAGGAAAATATGGCCTTCAACATTTGTGCTGTATGCTAAGAGAAACATAATATTTTTCAAAAATTAATGAACAAAATTTTTCCAAAGAGAACTATTTATAATAGCAATAAAAAGAACATAAGTAAATATCCAACAATATGAGAATGGTAAAAACTGTATGGCAAAAAAATATGGGAATAATATCTCAAAACAATATTATATAATTGTATAAAAATATAATTTGACATTTTTAATGATATGGAATGTGTTTATAAACTAAATTATCCACATAATGTTAACATTAAATAACTACAAAGACAGTGAAAGGATCCCTGGCTTCCAGAGGGTAGAGGGGAAGGGAGGGATGAATAGGCAAAGCACAGATATTTAGGGCAGGAAACTCATCTTTAGAACACTGAAATGGTGCATACATGTCGTTATACATTTGTCAAAACCCAAAGAATATGCCAGGGTGACCCCTCATGTAAACTATGAACTTTGGGTGATAACGATATGTCAGTGTAAGTTCATGGACTGTAACAAATGTACCACTTTTGTGCAGGATGGTGATAGTGGGAGAGGCTGTACATAACAGGTGCAGAGAGTATAGAGGAAATTTCTATACCTTCTGCTCAAATTTTCTGTAAACATAAAACGTCCCTAAAAAATAAAGTATATTAAAAAATAACCACAATTACTTATGTTATAAATATATGTATGTATACATGTATGTGTACATATATACACACACATACACTCATGTGAGATAGAATCAAAATGTATCAAAATGTTAACAGTACTTATCTATAGTTTTCTGTATTTTACAAAATGATGAGATTTTTAAATTACACACATATAAACTTACTCTTATGACAGACCACAATTAAAAATCCAGTTAGTATATAATGATTTAAATTAAATAAAATATGTATTTTTGTAACGCTATTGTTTACAAATTTCACAAAGGAGTGTGTATAGTTAACATATTGCCTTCTATTTAAAAATGGTCATATAATTCATATATTTGGGTAATTAACAAATTATATACACATATTTGGGGGCTGGAAGCTATACTTAGTATATGTGAGTCATTGTTTGCATAGTTAAAACTAAATAGATTTTTCTTAGTATTTAAAGGTCTTGTTAAGAAATCTGAGACACCCATATCTGTGTGATTTTCAGAGGTGTATCATAATTATTAATATTTTCATTAACTTGTTTTTTCTTTTGCAGGATATTTGTGATCAAACATGGAAATATAAAAATCCTCTGTATTATATAATATTATTTTGCCTCCACAGTTTTATAAACAATTGTGCATCTTACTTGCTTATGTGAAAATATATTATCAAGTTAAAAAATGAAAACATCAATGATCTGGTTGGTTTGGCAGAATATTTTCACTCCATTCGCAGATGGCACATGCATAGAGCATTCCAGATTAGCCAATGGAATATGGCCAAGTGTGTTAATTTTGGAAGGCTTAGTTCACCAGGTTGCTTTGAAAATTAAATGAGAACATTCATATGCAACTCCTGAGAAACCTTCACAGCACAGCGGCACATGAATGTTACGTAAATAATGATGTTGACAATGGAAATCACAGCACTGCTTAAGATCAATGTTAAATTGAATAGCAAAAAATAAAATAAAATAATTGAGCACCAATTGAATTAAAGATTCCTGGTGCAGATTGTGGCAAAGAGCCAAAATTATGCCATCTCCTAACATCAGAATCTTGTCATTCAAAAGCAGACATAAGATATGCACATACATAGAAAAATTAAATATAAAGTTGTATACCTCTAAAAATGTACATTGGCACAAATGGGAAGATAAACAGAAAGGTAATTATGAGACTGTCTTTAATCAGCAAAGTCTATAATGTGGTCATATTCCATGCAAAATGGTATTCATCATGAGGAGGAAGACTCTAGGTTGTCCACTGCGGGGAATTTGTTCTTTCCCTTCTATCATTTTTTTTAAAAGTCTGAATTTTAATTTTAGAGGAGAATTTATTTGTGATAGTTCAAGTAGATAAGTTTCTTTGAGAGCAACTTTTGTGGATACCGGGAAAAATGCGTTAGAGAAACTGATACCTTATTTCTTTGAAGCTTCTTAACATAGTATTAATGCTGTCCCATAAACAGATTTATCCAGGCAGTTTTAAATCTGTGTGTGCTTACTCACACAATGGGTTCACAAAGTTTGCATATGCTATTTATTTAAATATATTTGGGTATGTTTAAAAAATAGGCTGGAAACCTTCATAAGACCTATTTCCCTAAACATTTCCATTCTTTCTTTCTTTCTTTCTTTCTTTCTTTCTTTCTTTTTTTTTTTTTTTTTTGAGACGGGGTCTCGCTCTGTCACCCAGGCTGGAGTGCAGTGGCCGGATCTCAGCTCACTGCAAGCTCCGCCTCCCGGGTTCACGCCATTCTCCTGCCTCAGCCTCCTGAGTAGCTGGGACTATAGGCGCCCGCCACCTCGCCCGGCTAGTTTTTTGTATTTTTTAGTAGAGACGGGGTTTCACCGGGTTCGCCAGGATGGTCTCGATCTCCTGACCTTGTGATCCGCCCGTCTCGGCCTCCCAAAGTGCTGGGATTACAGGCTTGAGCAAACTTTGATAGATAAATTCTTGGAACTTTTTTAAAAAAACTAGAAAGTCAAATGTTTGATATCTTTTTATTGAAATGAAACAACCGAAACACATTTAGCCAGTATGTGGTGGACCTTGGCCAACTGAGACCTAGAAGTTACTAGAATAGCAAATCAGTATCCACATATGTTGTCTAATATGGAGGTACCTCATCAGTTTAGCAAGTTATTTCTTGTATGAGTAATGACAGTAAACCTCTCTTTATGTGGCACATATACACCATGGAATACTATGCAGCCATAAAAAAGGATGAGTTTGTGTCCTTTGTAGGGACATGGATGCAGCTGGGAACCATCATTCTCAGCAAACTATCGCAAGAACAGAAAACCAAACACCACATGTTCTCACTCATAGGTGGGAATTGAACAATTAGATCACCTGGACTCGGGAAGGGGAACATCACACACCGGAGCCTATTATGGGGAGGGTTGGGGGGAGGGATGGCATTGGGAGCTATACCTGATGTAAATGACGAGTTGATGGGTGCTGACGAGTTGATGGGTGCAGCACACCAACATGGCACAAGTATACATATGTAACAAACCTGTACGTTGTGCACATGTACCCTAGAACTTAAAGTATAATTTTAAAAAATTTAAAATAAATAAATAAATAAATAAAGTCTACTAGAGCTTCTCCAGATAACTCACAAATTTAAGTTTAAGAAATTTAAAGAAAGAAGAAAAGAAAGAAGGAAAGAAGGAAGGAAGGAGGAAGGGAGGGAGGGAGGGAGGTGGAAGTGAGGGAGGGAGGGAGGCTGTAGGGAGGGAGGGAGAAAGGGAGGAAGGAAGGAAGGGGGAAGGGAGGGAGGAAGGAAGGAAGGAGCCAGGGAGGGAGGGAGGAAGAATGAAAGGGAGGGAGGGAAGGAGAGAGAGGTGAAGGCAAGCAGGCAAAGAGAAACATGCTTATGCAGATCTGGATGTGTGCCCTTAATCATCCGCTTACTGACTGTGCCATATGTTAGCCACTTAAGATGTTTGGGGCACAGAATTCATTAGAGATAAAGTCCACAGGATAATTACAGGAAATTGAAATCAATTGAATACTGAGTTTTAAGTCCCAGGAATCCTTTAAAATATCCAGCTGCTATGGGGTAAATTCAGAGAATGGTTACCACCTTATAAAAGAAACAGGTTATTTTTTTCCATAAGGGGACTTGTTTATAAGATGAAAATCTTTTCCATTGATGTAAGTATAGGAATGATATATTAACTCCAAATATTCTTCAAATATGTAAAAGATGGTAGCTGAATTTGAAATCTAATCAAAAATTAAGAATATATATATATGTATATATATAACACTTACATTGTATGTGATTATTTCCCTTGATGCTGGTGGTTGCTTAGCTAGTTTTTGCCCTACCTATGTGGCAGTAATTATAGTTTAGGAACAGAAATTGAACATTTCACAACGTTAATACTCATGTCTACTACAGATAATGTTGCCACGGGAGTCATTTCCTTCTTTGTTTCTGTAAGAAAGGGACAATAATACTTATCTTTCTCACAAGGGTGCTGTAATATTAAATACTAATGCTGGTGATTTCCACAGGCAGAGTTTTATTAGGAACATAACCAAATGATCTTAGACATGAAGAGAAAAATCATAAATTTTTAATCTTGCAAACTTTGTAACCAAATTATCTTCTATGTGTTCATGATTGTCAATATTCTCTTACAATTGTATAGCTTTTCTGAGAGCTTTTTAAAAAATTTGTATATATTAAAAGCCAATAACATCTCTTAAAATGAAAAAGGGGTGAAAATCGTATTGTCTGGTTGAAAGGAGCCTTATGCATACTTGTGTTGGATTCTTCAATCTTCAAAGGAGGTCGTTCATATAAATTCAGTAAAGACAGTAATGTGTGAATCTGATACTACCCTGACCCCTATCCACCTTAGAAAGCAACTCTAACATCTCAAACAGTAAAATTCAGACCAAAAGGTACCTCTCTTGCTGCCAAACAGATAGATAGCCTATATCTGAACTCAATTTACAAAACAGGGCCATCACTATATGTTAGCCACTTTAATAGATTCAAGTTTATTTTCAGAATATACATCTACCTTCAGCAGAGAGTAAAGCAATTCAAGACTAAGACAAAAGTGCTGACAGGCCAATAAGACAAAGAAAAGAAGGCGACAATTAACCTACAGCGACAGGCTTAAAAAAAAGTATAGTGAATCCATTTATTCATCTTCAAATACTGTTTCTGTAGGACTATTTCTCCTCCTCCAAAAACTTCTAGATATAGTAGATAAAGTCATGCACTGCATGTTGTAGAAAGCTGTCAGTAGTTCTGACATAGTCACCTCAAGGTCTAATCCTATTATATTAGATGAAAAAAATTCAAGGATGCTCACAAAATCGGCTCTTCTTAAGAAACATCAAGAAATACATAAAGTACTTTAGGTGCTTTGCCCCTAAGTGTTGCTAGAACAGTAGCAGGCTACAAACAATCTATGAACCTAGAGATGGCAGTAAACAGGATTGCTTTCAGTTTATGAGCTGTTAAGCCCGTTTCATAAAGTAGTTCATGGTGACTGACAGTTAAAACATTGGAGCATTCACTAGTTCCCGTGTTATGTGCCAAGTGACACAAGGCCATGAAAAATGATGGTACTAGGAGAAAAATCTTACAACAAATGCTCTTCTTGCACAGCCACCTATAGGAAAGATGAACAAAAGGTAGGGAAATAGTTCAAAGCTATAAACTTCTCCAAAAGCAAAGTCTCAGACTACTGAAACCACAGTAAATAATTATGCAGAAAAAACAATTTCCACTGACAACCCAGCATTGTTAATATTATAGCATTATCTAGAGCAGTGTGGGTGGAAGAGCTGACAGAGAGATTGAAGTTAACTTTATTCTAAATGACTTATACTCAAAATTGTAATGCTGATTAACTCAGTTTTTATGAAGATTGATTCTGTATATTGGTAAATTTGCACATAATATTATGTTTTATGGTACAAATATCTATGTAATCCATGTCATAAGCACATACCTTCTGAACTTGAGTCCAGATTGTTGATTAAGCATAGAATACACATTCTAATTTCCCCCGTACTCAAAACTAATTAAAATGTTTGATAACATATAAATAAATTAATAAAGGGAAATAAATTTCTAAGTGCCAGAATCAGAAAAGGAATTCTCAAAAGGAATAAATCAATCTGAATGGCTTTGGAATATCAGGATTAGGCAGAGGCCAAGGTGCTTGGGTTTCTAATGAAGTTACAAAGAAGAAGCAAAAACTACAGTCTACATAGCAGGGGTGCAGAAGTGGGATTGTATATCTGACATCAGGCTGGGGCTAAAAGTCACTGCTGGATCAAGTTACAGACCTGGACTGTAGGAAGAAAAATTCCATAAACTAGAAACCCAAATTTGCATTTTGAGGGTGCTGAGCCTGAATTCATGATGGTCACATAAAAACAAACCTGCTTAAAAGCAAAATAAGCCTAATGAGGCCAAGAAGAAGCAAGAGCAAAACACTACCCAGAGAGGCCTCCACATCTCAGGATGAAAACATTCTCATTTATAGTAATTCCCACAGAAGATGAACTCACAGAAACAATTAGAAAACATGAGGAATGCTATTTCCAAAGAAGAGAAGATATACTTGAAGAATAACTTAATAGATCCACTGAACTTTAACATAATAATCCTCAAATATAGAAAGGAAGGAATAGCACCCATGTACCAGAAATAAGAAACTATGCAGTAAAGTAAGGATATAGAAAAAAGTAAGAGTCTTAGTTAATAAAAGACATAGTCATTTTTACTTTAAAAGTCTGTAGATGTGACCAAATGGTAGATGGGCCATCTATTATTCCATTTTCATACTGCTATAAAGAACTACCTGAGACTAGGTAATTTATGAAGAAAAGAAGTTTAATTGACTCACCGTTCTGCATGACTGGAGGGTCCTGGGGAAACTTACAATCATGGCAGAAGGTAAAAGGGAATCAAGGCACGTCTTACATGGCAGCAGGGGAGAGAGAGAGCAAGTAGGGCTATGCCACACTTTTAAACCATCAGATCTCATGGGAACAGCATGGGGGAAACTACCCTCATGATTCAATCACTTCCCACCAGATCCCTCCCTCAACAAGTGGGGGTTACAATTTGAGATGAGATGTGGGTAGGGACACAGAGCCAAACATATCTGGGCACAACTGAATAAAACCTACAAAGAGACTTAGATTCACACACAATGATAGTGGGAGACTTTAACATCCCACTGTCAATATTAGACAGATCAACAAGACAGAAAATAACAATGATATTCAGGACTGGAACTCAGCTCTGGACCAAGAGGACCTAATAAACATCTACAGAACTCATTACCCCAAATCAACAGAATATACATTATTCTTAGTACCACATTGCACTTATTCTAAAATTGACCACATAATTGGAAGTAAAACACTCCTCAGCAAATGCAAAAGAACAGAAATAATAACAAACAGTCTCTCAGACCACAGTGCAACCAAATTAGAACTCAGGATTAAAAAACTCACTCAAAACTGCACAACTACATGGAAACTGAACAACCTGCTCCTGAATGACTGCTGGGTAAATAACAAAATAAAGGCAGAAATAAATAAGTTCTTTGAAACCAATGAGAACAATGACACAATTATCCAGAATATCTGGGACACAGCATACCAGAATCTCTGGGACATAGCTAAAGCAGTGTTTAGAGGGAAATTTATAGCACTAAATGCCCACAGAAGAAAGCAGGAAAGATTAAAATTAACATCACAATTAAAAGAACTAGAGAAACAAGAGCAAACAATTTCAAAAGCTAGCAGAAGACAAGAAATAACTAAGATTAGAGCAGAACTGAAGGAGATAGAGACACAAACACACACACACACACACACACAAAACCCTCAAAAAAATCAATGAATCCAGGAGCTGGTTTTTTGAAAAGATTAACAAAATATATAGACAACTAGCCAGACTATTAAAGAAGAAAAGAGAGAAGAATCAAATAGACACAATAATAAATGACAAAGGGGATATCACCACTGATCCCACAGAAATACAAACTACCATCAGAGAATACTATAAACACCTCTACACAAATAAACTAGAAAATCTAGAAGAAATTGATAAATTCCTGGACACATACACCCTCCCAAGACTAAACCAGGAAGAAATCAAATCCCTGAATAGACCAATAACAAGTTCTAAAATTAAGGCAGTAATCAATAGCCTACCAACCAAAAAAAGTGCAGAACTAGATGGATTCACAGCTGAATTCTACCAGAGGTATAAAGAGGACATGGTACCATTCCTTCTGAAACTATCCCAAACAATAGAAAAAGAGCCACTCCTCCCTAACTCATTTTATGAGGTCAGCATCATCCTGATACCAAAACCTGGCAGAGACACAACAAAAAAAGAAAATTTCAGGCCAATATCCCTGATGAACATCGATATGAAAATTCCTAATAAAATACTGGCAGACCAAATCCAGCAGCACATCAAAAAGCTTATCCACTATGATCAGTTGGCTTCATCCCTAGGATGAAAGGCTGGTTCAACATATGCAAATCAATAAATGTAATCCATCACATAAACAGAACCAAAGACAAAAACCACATGATTATCTCAATAGATGCAGAAAAGGCCTTTGATATAATTTAACACTCCTTCATGCTAAAAACTCTCAATAAACTAGGTATTGATGGAACGTATCTCAAAATAATAAGAACAATTTATAACAAACCCAGAGCCAATATCACACTGAATGGGCAAAAGCTGGAAGCATTCTCTTTGAAAACCGGCACAAGACAAGGATGCCATCTCTCACCACTCCTATTCAACACAGTATTGTAAGTTCTGGCCAGGGCCATCAGTCAAGAGAAAGAAATAAACAGTATTCAAATAGGAAGAGAGGAAGTCAAATTGTCTCTGTTTGCAGATGACATTATTATATATTTAGAAAACACCATCCTATCAGCCCCAAATCTCCTTAAGCTGATAAGCAACTTCAAATTTCAGTAAAGTCTCAGGATACAAAATCAACGTGCAAAAATCACAAGCATTCCTATACACCAATAATAGACAAACAGAGAGCCAAATCATGAGTGAACTCCCATTCACAATTGCTACGAAGAGAATAAAATACCTAGGAACACAATTTACAAGAGATGTGAAGGACTTCTTCAAGGAGAACTACAAAGCACTACTCAAGGAAATAAGAGAGGACACAAACAAATGGAAAAACATTCCAAGCTCATGGATAGGAAGATGCAATATTGTGAAAATGGCCATATTGCCCAAAGTAATTTATAGACCCAGTGCTATCCCCATCAAGCTACCATTGACTTTCTTCACAGAATTAGAAAAATCAACTTTAAATTTCATATGAAACCAAAAAAGAGTCCATATAGCCAAGACAATCCTAAGCAAAAAGAACAAAGCTGGAGGCATCACACTACCTTACTTCAAAGTATACTACAAGACTACAATAACCAAAACAGCATGTTGCTTGTACCAAAACAGATATATAGACCAATGGAACAGAAGGGAGGCCTCAGGAGTAACGCCGCACATCTACAATAATCTGATCTTTGACAAACCTGAAAAAACAAGCAATGAGGAAAAATGATTCCCTATTTAATACATGGTTTTGGGAAAACTGGGTAGCCATATGCAGAAAACTGAAATTGGACCCCTTCCTTACACCTTGCACAAAAATTAACTCAAGATGGATTAAAGACTTAAACGTGAGACCTAAAAACATAAAAACCCTAGAAGAAAACCTAGGCAATACCATTCAGGACATAGGTATGCACAAAGACTTTATGACTAAAACAACAAAAGCAATGGCAACAAAAGCCAAAATTGACTAATGGGATCTAATTAAACTAAAGCGCTTCTGCAGAGCAAAAGAAACTATCATCAGTATGAACAAGCAAGCTACAGAATGGGAGAAAATTTTTGAAATCTATCAATATGACAAAGGACTAATATCTGGAATCTACAAGGAACGTCAACAAATTTACAAGAAAAAAACAACCCTATTAAAAGTGGGCAAAGGATATGAACAGAAACTTCTCAAAAGAAGACATTTATGCAGTCAACAAACATGAAAAAAAGTTCATCATCACTGGTCATTAGAGAAATGCAAATCAAAACCACAACGAGATACCATCTCATGCCAGTTAAAATGGCAATCATTAAAAAGTCAGTAAACAACAGATGCTGGAGAGGATGTGGAGAAATAGGAATGCTTTTACACTGTTGGTGGGAGTGTTAAATAGTTCAACTACTGTGGAAGACAGTGTGGCGATTCCTCAAGGATCTAAAACCGGAAACACCATTTGACCCAGCAATCCCATTAGTGGGTATATATCCAAAGGATTATAAATCATTTTACTATAAAGACACAGACACATGTATGTATTACAGCATTATTCACAATAGCAAAGACTTGAAACCAACCCAAATGTCCATCAACGATAAACTGGATAAAGAAAATGTGGCACATATACAACATGGAATACTATGCAACTATAAAAAAGGATGAGTTCATGTCCTTTGCAGGGACATGGATGAAGCTGGAAACCACCATTCTCAGCAAACTAACACAGAAACAGACAACCAAACACCGCATGTTCTCACTCATAAGTGGGAGTTGAACAATGAGAACACATGGACACAGAGAGGGTAACATCACACACAGGGGCCTGTTGGGGGGTGGGCAGCTAGGTGAGGATAGCATTAGGAGAAATTCCTAATATAGATGACAGGTTGATGGATACAGCAATCCACCATGGCACGTAAATATATGTAACAAACTTGCACATTCCACACATGTACATCAAAACTTGAAGTATTAAAAAAATGAATTAGCAAATTAAGAAAGAATGATGGAAATCTTTCAGAATACAGCACACAGAGATAAAGAGGTAGTAAAACAGATAGAAATTATGTAACACATAAATGGCACAGAAGCTCTGGAATCCATCTATTAAAATAGCAGAGAAGGAATATTGAAAAAGAGACTGGCAGAGACATAGCCAGCAGTCAAAAGACTCATGTGTCCTCCAATTGAAATGTTACATCAAGTGATAAGGTCAATTAAGAAAAAAAGTCATATGTAGAGCACAGCATAACAAAATTGTAGAACCAAGTATAAGGTAAAAATTCTAAAAGCCACTAAGGAAAATTATATGTAGCATGTATATATAAATGGTAATTAAATGATAAAAGCCTCCTATAACTTGGGCCTCCCAATCCCTTCTCTCCTGAGTTTCATAATTCAACTCACAGGACTTAGCATATAGTCATACTCGTGGCTATGATTTGTTACATCACAGGATAAAAAGCAAAATGAGCAATAGAAAAGACTCATGAGGTAAATCCAGAAGCAGTAACCAGTAAATCCAGTAACCAGGAGCAAGCTTCCATGAATCCTTTCCCAGGGGAGTCACACAGGATTCACTCGATTACATTAGCAACAAGATATGACAACATGTGTGAACTGTTGTCTACCAGAGGATCTAATTAGAGACTCCATGTCCAGAGTTTTTGTTGAGGGTTGGTCATATAGGCACCCTCTGCCTAGCATGTGCCAAAATTCCAGATTCCCAGATGGAAATCAGGTATTCAACTTAAAGCACATTGTTTGTACAAACAGTTTAGGTGCAATGAGTTATTCTTACCATTCTTACCAGGAAATGGTGGAAACACTCCCAAATCCAAGTTCTGGAATGCCAGCTGGGCCAACCTTTTCAGGAGGCCTTCCTCGGGATAGCAATCTCTGGCCTGCTGTGTTCTTTTCTGCATATTTTCTTATTACCAGGAGGTGATACTGAAAGACAATAGAGAGTAATTCTGTTCTGCTATCCCTTTTCCAACATTAAGCAGTTGTATAAATAAAAGAAAAAAAATGACAGAAAACTATATACATTCTCTTCAACAGTATTTATTTCTGACTTTTTCTAAGTGTAAAGACACACTATAGATGGTCTCACTCATGCCCATGACTTTAATTAGCATCTCTATGTTGATTGGTCCATAAACTGTCATCCCAATCTCTTGTTCTTAATGAGTTCTAGACCAAGATATTCAATGTGCTTTGAAAATGTCTACATGCATATCCCAAAGGGTACCTCACACCCAATTACCCCTCAGTTTTTATCACTCTGATTTAAAAACAAAAACAATTTTTAAACTTTACATTCTATATAGGAATATCACCAATCACACAATCTAGAAATCACATTTAAAAATCTAAGAAAATCTACATTCCCAAAAGTTCTTAGAACAAATGAATAAGTTCAGCAAGATCTCAGTATATAAGCACATAAAAGTTAATCATGTTCCTATATATCAGCAATAAACATTTGGAATTTGAAGGAAATATGTAGTAGCAACAAAAAAATTAATCACTTATATATAAACTTAACCAAATTCATGCATAATCTGTATGCTAAAAACTACAAAACACCAATGGAAAAAAATAATGAATATCTAAATACGTGGAGAAATATATTATTTTCTTCTATTAAAAGATTCAATATTGTTAAAATGTCATGTATCCCCAATTTGATCCATATAGTCAAAGCAACATCAATCAAAATCACAGCAAGTATTTCATAGGTATCAACAAACTGATTGTAAAATGTATTTGGAAAAACAAAGGTATTAGAGTAGACAAAATGAATGTGATATAGAAAAATCCATTAAAAGGATTCGCATTATCCACTTTCAAGACTTTCTACAAACTTACTAGGAATTTTAAATGGTATGACATTGGGAAAGGATAGAAACATACATCAGTGGTGTATAATACAGACCTTAGAAACAAATACACTAATAAAGTTAACTGACATGAAAAAGTACAAAGGTGTCTGGGTGCGGTGGCTCACGCCTATAATCCCAGCACTTTGGGAAGCCAAGGTGGGTGGATCACTTGAGGTCAGGAGTTTGAAACTAGCCTGGCCAACAAGGTGAAACCCTGTCTCTACTAAAAATGCAAAAAATTTAGCTGGGCATGGTGGCAAGCGCCTGTAATCCCAGCTGCTCCGGAGGCTGAGGCAGGAGAATCACTTCTACCCGGGAGGCAGAAGTTTCAGTGAGCTGAGACCGTGCCATTGCGCTCCAGTCTGGGCAACAAGAGCGAAACTCTGTCTCAAAAAAATAAAAGAGTACAAAGGTCATTCAAAGTTTTATCATTTCAATGAATGGTGCTGAAGCAATTGGACCTTCACATGTAAAATAAAATAAGTCTTGACACATATCCTCACATCTCATTAAAAAATTTACATAATGTAAAACTATGAAACATCTAGAAGAAAACCTGATAACCTGCATGATCTTGATTGATGAGGCTTCTGATACAAAAATCGCCAAAAACCATGATCAATAAAATAATTGATAAACTGATTATCAAAATTAGAACTCATATTCTGTTAAGAGAATGAAAAGACAAGCCATAGATTGGTAGAAATATTCTCAGATCAGATATATGACAAAGGATTTTTATCCAGAATATACAAAGAACTTCTAAAGCTCAACAATAATTTACAAACACCCAATTAAAACACTGGGTAATAGATTTGACTGGAAACACAAATACATTTCCAGAATGGCAAGACAAGAAGCTCTAAAGACTCCTTCCCAGTAAAATAAGCAAAACTGGTAAAAAAGTATTCAGAAACAATCACTTAAAGTCTCTGGAGGTTGTCATGGGGCACACAGCAAATGAAGAAACATTTGTTCAAGGAAATTTGCTAAAACTTAATAAGAACAGCAAAAGTCTGTTGTACTTGAACTATGACCCACTTCTTCCCTCCAACTCCCAACTCAGCATGACCAAAATTTAACTCTGGGAATGCCCAGCAAGGAACACAGAGATCTCCTCCCCGCAGGTTTAACTCAAGGATTACAATATCTCCCCAGGAGGTGTGGGCCAAGAGTTGCTCAGAGATTTTTTACTAAGAGGAGAGGCAGTCCACAAAAACAAAGAGCTCCAAAGCTCTTGCCAAAGAACTAACCTTATTTGAAATAGAGTGTGGGAAAATCCAAATTTCTCAAAAACAATGAATACGGAGTAATGAGCAATTAGGAAGATGGTAGCTTTATGAGAGCAACAAACTAAACCATAGGCCAGTTAATTTACCAGAGAGAACCAAGGAAAGAGAAAGCTAAGAGCTCTCCTGAGGTTTAGACCAGGAGATTTAGATCAGACTATGGAGCAATTTAAACTCTAGGACACTGTTGAAAACAACAGAGAAATCAATGGGTAATTAGTGGAGTCTAACTGGTAGGTATAAAATCAACAAAGTCAAAATCTCAATTTAGTGATTAGGGATGCTCCCAGGATAAATATACATATGGCTAAGAAGTAACATCAGAAGTTTCACAATGTAAGAGAAATAGACATTACTAAAATAGACTGGCCAAGTAACTAAACAAATAAATAAGCAAGTAACAACATTGGCCAGAGTGGCTGGATAAGAATAAGTATCCAATCTTGCTACAATATATCATTTTAAATGTTCAGCCTTCACAAAAAATTTAAGAGATATGCACACAAAAAGTATAGAAAAATATAATTTAAACACCAGAAATACATAGCAGGGAAAAGAAATTATCTATAAGATGGCCTGGATGTTAGATTTAACAAAGAACTCAATGCGATCATTGTAAACATGTTAAAAAAAAAAAAAAAAAGGGAAACCTACCTAAAGGAGTAAAGTATGATGACAATGTCTCAGCAAATATATAATATCTATAAAGACATAGAAACTATTTTTAAGAAAAGAAAATGGAAATTCTACAGTTAAAGGCACAATAACTGAAATGAAAATTGAATAGAGGGTCCCTACAGAATATATGAGCTGTCAAGAGAAAGATTAACAAGGTTAAAGGTAGGTCAGCAAAGATTATGTAATCTGAGGAAGAGAGAGAAGAACAGTAAGTAAAAATAAACAGACCCTCAGAGGAATAGAAGACATTAGGACACCAATAACTGTACAAACGCATGACAAGAGAGGAAAATTATAGACCAATATTTCTTGTGAATGTGAGCACAAAATCCCTCAAAAAAAATACTAGCAAACTGATTTCAGCAATATGTACAAAGGATTACACACCAGACCAAGTGGGATTTATTTCAGTAATGCAAGGTTAGTTTAACATCAGAAAATCAACTCATGTAATATACCATATAACAGAAGAAAAGACAAAGCCTCATGATCATGTCAAATGCATGCTGTGGCTAGAATGTGTACCTCACATTTCATGTTTTGAAATGTGATCCCCCAATTCATATGTTGATTAGAGGATGGGACCTTAGAGAAGTAATTAGGATTAGATAAGGTAATCGGGATTGGATCCCTATAGTGGGACTGAAGGCTTTTTAACAAGAGGAAGAAAGCTGACACTCATCCTTTTTCTCTTACCAAATGAAACCTTCCAGATGTGGCCCCTCAACCTTGGAGTTCTCAACCTTCAGAATTGTAAGAAATACAGTTTTTGTCTTTATAAATTACCAAGTCGATGGTATTATGTTATAGCAACAGAAAATGGACTAAGACAATGTAAAAAAAGCATTTTATAAAATCCAACATTCCTTCACAATAAAGGCACTCGACAAACCAGTAATAGAATTTCCTAAACATGATGATGAACATCTACAAAAACCCTACAGCCAAAATTATAAATGGCGCTGTAAATTGTAATATGGTTTTTCTCAGTATTGTGAATAGACAAGAATGTCTGCTTTCAACATTTTTATTCAATATTTTTCTGGCAGTTCTAGACATGGTAATTAGACAAGAAAATGTAATTAAAACATTCAAATTGAAAAAGAAGTAAAACTATATTTGTATGTTACATAATTTTACAGACAAAAAATCCTAAGCAATCTTCTAGAAAGCTATTAGAAATCAGAAATGAGTTCAACAAATTTCAGGGTACAAAATCAACATAAAAATTAAATATATTTATTTACAGTAGCAAGCCATAATCAAAACATTAGATTTACATTTATAAGAGCATCAAACATAATAAAAGTTACCATACATTTTTATAATAATCCAAAACTTATGCTCTAAAAACTACAAAACAAGGTTTTATTAAAGACCTAAATAAATGGAAAGACATGGTATCTTCATCCATTCAAAAGATTTAAAATCATTAAGATGTAAATATTCCCCAAATTTATCTTCGGATTCAACAAAATTCCTATCAAAATCTCAGTTTGCTTTGTTGCAAGCTGACAAGAAAATTGATAAGCTCATGCTAAAATTCATATGTAAATGCAAGGGACTCAGAGTAGCTGGAACTGTCTTCAAAAAGAAGAATGAAGTTGGAAGAATCACCCTTCTTGATTTCATAATGTACTGCAAGATACAATAATCAAGACTGTATAGTAAGGCATTAAGAAAAGGATGTAGTACAGTGTAGTACAGTATAAGAAGACTTCAATAAAATGGAATTGAGAATCCAAAAGTCAATCCTAACATTTATAGTCAATTGATTTCAGCAAGGGAGCCAAGACATTTCAATGTAGAAAAAAGTCTTCTCAATCAATAGTGCTGGGACAACTGGATATCCAAAAGAATGATGAATATGCAGAATAATACAAAATTCCATATAAAATAACTGAAAATATATCATAGACATAAATGGAAGAGCTGAAACTATAACATATTTGGTAGAAAACATAGGCCTAAATCATCATGACCTTGGAGTAGACAATGGTTTCTTAAACATGACATTAAAAGGATAAGCAACAAAAATTAACAATACGTTGGAATTCATCAAATTTTGAGGCATTTTTTCTTCAACAAACACTGTCAAGAAAGTGAAATGACAAAACACAGAATGAGAGAAGTTATTTGTAAATTATATATCTGTGTAAGACTTGTATATAAAATAAATAAAGAGCTTTTGCCATTCAACAATAAAAAAGACAACCCAATTTTTTAAATGAGCAAAGGGTCTGAATAGACATTTATTGAAAGAAGATATACAAATGGCCAATACATAGGAAAACATAGTCAACATAGTTAGCTGTCTGTTAAATGCAAATCAATATAATGGAATATTAGTTGGCTGCAAAAAAAAATGCATTGCTGATATGTGCTACAATATATATGAACTTTAAAAATGTTATGCTAAGTGAAAGAAGCCAATCACAGAAATCACACATTATGTGATTTCACTTAAATGAAATGTCATAATATACAAATCAATAGAGGCAAAAAGCAGATAAATAACTTCATAGGGCTGGGATGTTCAGGAGAATTAGTGGGTAACTGCCAAAAGATATGATATTTCTTTTTAATATGACAATAAATTGTGTAGGTAATTTCACAACTAAATATACAAAAACATTAAGTTGTACATTTTAAATAGGTGAGTTTTATGGTATATGATTATACTCAATAAAACTTTTAACCTACCAAAATTTTGAACAGATGTTCTGCCAAAGGTATTTGGATAGGAAATAAGCATAAGAAAAAACATACTCTGTATATTTGTCATTTACAAAATGCAAACTCAAACCACAGTAAAATATCACTACATATCTATTAGAATGATAAACAAACAGAAAGAAGCAATACCAAATCTTGGCAAGATTGCAGAGCTACAGCAACTTTTATTTATTGTTAATGAGAATGTGACATGGTACAGCTACTTTAGAAAATAGTTTGGTGAATTTTTTTATAAATTTAAACATATACTTACCATATAGCCCAAAAATCACACTCCCAGATATTTACCCAACTGAATGGAAAACTTAGTTTCACACAAAATTATGTATGTGAATATTTATAGCATCATTATTCTTAATATGAAAAACTAGATATTAACAAAATGTCCTATGGTAGGTGAATGGATAAACAAACTGTCATATTTATGTAACATAATACTACTCATCAATAACAAATAAAGAAGCTATGGATTGATGCAACAATATAGATGAATTTTAAATGCATTTTTTTTCAAATGAAAAAAGCTAGATGCAATAGACCACATATTGCATAATACCATTTATAGGACATTATAAAACAAGATAAAATTATGAAGATAGAAACAAATCAGTGTTGGTCAGAGTTTGAGGATAGACGAGGTATTGAAAACAAGGGGCTTTCCATTGGAACTTTTAGGACCATTGACTGGTTCTGTATGGTACTGAGTAAAACACCAGACTGTGAAGTTGTCAAAACCCACAGAACTGTGATCTTTACTATATGCAAATTTAAATAACATCAATCAGAATTTAAGGGTTCCCAAGATGGAATACAATCTGTGACAAATAAATCTAGCTGTATTGTAATTTATGAAATAACCATACTAAGAAGGAAGAGAAAAATAACATGATGTAAGTAACTTTTGGAAAATGTAAACATTGCCGAAAAAAATTAACGATGTGGATAAATAGAAAGACGTTCTGTGATCATGAACTGAAAGACTTATATTGTTAAGATAGTAATGTTCCTTAAATTAATTTGTTGATTTAACAGGATTTTTATAAAACTCTCAGGTAAATTTTTTACAGAAATTGAAAAGATAATCTTGAAATTCATATGGAAATGCAAAAAATACAGAATGGCCAAAACAATTTTAAAAAGGATTATAAAATTGAGAACTTCTTGATTTCCATACTGACTTCAAAGCAACAGTAATCAAGATAATGTGGTACTAGCATAAGGATAGACATATAAATTAATGGACTAGAATAGAGAACCCAAAAATAAATATTTCAGTTTATAGTCAATCAACTTTCAACAAAGGTGGTATGACAATTCAAAGGGAAAAAGTAATCTTTTCAATAAATAGTGCTAGAACAACTACATACATGTGAAAGAATGAAGTGAGACACCTGCCTCATTCTATATGTTAACTCAAAATGGATCACAGACATAAATGTAAGAGATATTGCTTTAAAACTTTCAGGAAAAAAAGATAGGATTCAATATTGATGACCTTGGAATAGGCAATAATTTCTAAGGTATGATCCAAAACTACAAATGACAAAATAAAAATAAATAAATTGGACTATATCAAAATTATTTTTTACTTCAAAAGACATCATCGAAAAAGTGAATAGACAACCTACAGAATGGAAGATGATATTTGCAAATCATATATCTGACAAAGAATTGTGTGTAAAACAAAGAACTCTTATAACAATAATAAAAGCATAACACAATCGAGGGATAGATAACATATACTATATCCATGCAAAGTAATAAAATACTAATACAACATGGACAAACTTTCAAAATACTATGCTAAGTGAAAGAAGACAGTCACAAAACACTACACAAGTTATGATTTCATTTATATAAAATGTTCACAATAGGCAGAAAAATGAATAGTGTTTACCAAGTTTTGGGAGGAGGGAGGAATAGAGAGTTACTGTTAATGTGTGCAGGGTTTCTTTTAAGGAGACAAAAAAAGAAGATCTAAAATTGGATTGTGGCAAAAATTGCACAACCCTTTGAAAATACTGAATATTGAATTGTGCAATATAAATTGGTAAACTGTATGGTATGTGCATTATATCTTAGTAAAGCTATTACATAATGGTGCACAACTGTATCCTAATTTTTCATCTCCTTACACATTACCTCTAAAACTAGCATGACTACAGGCCCATCCCTAACAGTTGTAAGCCTGAGACAGAAATCAAAATGGAGTTCCACATACCATATATTCAAGCACATAAAAGTTATAAATCAAGTAAACAAACTACTAGCCAAAATATATTCTTTCTTGACAATGCACCTTCTAAAAGACATTTTAAAAATATGTGAAACAATAATTTTTGTATGAGTGGAAAGTTAGGAAAATACAAAAGATGATCAAATTAAAGCATAGTTAAGTTTCTCTGAAACAATACTTGCATGCATATGAAATACATATGGATGGTTCTGAAGCATAGACCATAAGTTAGGCCACAAAACAAATCTTAAATTATTTTCTTAAAAATAAATAGTACAAAATACTTTCTCTGAACACAGTGGAATAAAACTAGAAATCAGTAATAACAGAAACTTTGGAAACTAAACAAACATATGGAAATTAAACAATATGCTCCTAAATGATGAGTGGATCAATGAAAAGATTAAGAAGGAAATTGAAAATTTTCTTGAAACAAATGATAATGAAAACACAACATACCAAAACCTACCACATACAGTGAAAGCGGTACTAAGAGGGAAATTTATAACTTAAGTGACTACATCAAAAAAACAAACAAACAAAAAAAACAGAAAAGGAAAAAAATTAAAACTTCAAATAAACAACCTAATGATGCATCTTAAAAAACTAGAAACTCAAGAGCAAACTAAAATCAAAGTTAGTAGAAGAAAAAAATAGAGATCAGAGCAGAAGCTTAAGTGAAATTCAAATGCAGAAAACAATACATCAACAAAAAAAAAGTTTTCTTAAAAAAAAACAAAAAACAAAATTGATACGCCTTTATCTAGTCTCACTAAGAAAAAAAGAGGACACAAATAAATACAATCAGACAAGAAAGGAGATATTGATACTGCAGAAACTCAGAGGATCATTAGAGGCTATTATGAGCAACTACAAGCCAGTAGGAAAATCTAGAAGAACTGGATGAATGTCTAGACACATACAACCTATTATGATTGAATCACAAAGAAATCTAAAACTTGAACTGAACAGTAACAAGTAACAAGATGGATGCCATAATAAAGTGTCTCCCAGCGAAGAAAACTCCAGGGTCTGATGGCTTCATTGCTGAATTTTACCAAACGTTTAAGAAAGAGCTAATACCAATCCTACTGTAACTGTCCTGAAAAATAGAGTAGGAGGCAATACTTCCAAAGTAATTCTATGTGGCTAGTATTACTCTAATACATAAAACCAGGCAGACACATCGAAAAAAGAAAACTACAGGCCAATATCTCTGAGAAATGATGCAAAAATTCTCAACAAAATATCAGCAACCTAAATTCAGCAACATATTATAAATCATTCAACATGACCAAGTGGAATTTATTCCGGGGATGCAAGTATGGTACAAAACATGAAAATCAATCATTGTGATACATTATATCAACAGGATAAAATAAACTATATGATCATTTTAGGTATTTAATAAAACTCAACATCCCCTCATGATAAAGGGGGAAAACCCTCAAAAAAACTGGGTATAGAAGAAAGATACTTTAATATGATAAAAGCCATAAATGACAGACCCACAGTTAGTACCATACTGAATGGGACAAAACTGAAAGCCTTTAGGCCTTTTCTGTAATATCTGGAACACAATAGGATGCCCACTTTCATCCCTGTTATTCAAATAGTACTGGAAGCTTTAGCTAGAGCAATTAGACAATAGAAATAAAGGGCATCCAAATGGGAATGGAAGAAGTCAAATTATTCTTGCTTGCAAATTACATGATCTTGTATTTAGAAAAACCTGAAGGCTTTACCAAAAAGTTGTTAGAACTGTTAATCAAATTCAGTAAAGTGGCAGAATACAAAATCAACATACAAAAATCAGTAGCACTTCTGGGCTGGGTGTGCTGGCTCAAGCCTGCAATCCCAGCACTTTGGGAGAATCACCTGAGGTCAGGAATTCGAGACCAGCCTGGCCAATATGGCAAAATACCATCTCTACTAATAATACAAAAATTAGCCAGATGTGGTGGCATGCTTCTGTAATCCCAACTCTTCTGGAGGCTGAGGCATGACAATTTCTTGAAGCCAGGAGGTAGAGGTTGCAGTGAGCTGAGATCACACCATTGCACTCCAGCTTGGGTGACAGAGTGAAACTGTGTCTCAAAAAGAAGTGTGTGTGTGTGTGTGTGTGTGTGTACACACACAAATCACATCTATATGCCAACAGCAAACAATCTGAAAAAGAAAGTTTTTTAAAACATTCATTTACGATAGCCACAAATAAAATCAAATTACCTAGAAATGAATTTAACCACATAGGTGAAAGATCTCTATAATGAAAGTTATAAAATGCTGATAAAAGAAATTGAGGAGGACACAAAAATATGCAAAGATATTTCATGTTCACAGATTGGAAAAATCAATATTATTAAAATGTCAATATTACCCAAAGCAATCAACAAATTCAATGCAATCCCTATAAAAATAACAATGAGATGTTTCACAGAAATAGAAAATACAATCCTAAAATTTATATGGGACCAAAAAAGACCCAGAATAGCCAATGCTATCTTGAGCAAAAACAACTAAACTGAAGAAATCACATTACCTGACTTCAAATTACACTACAGAGCTATAGTAAGCAAAACAACATGCTAGTGGCCTAAAAACAGACATATAGACCAATGGATCAGAATAGAGAACCCAGAAATAAATTCATACATCTACAGTGAACTCATTTTTTACCAGTGTGCCAAGAACATACATTCGGGAATGGACAGTCTCTTCACTAAATGATGCTGGGAAAACTGGATATCCATATGCAGAAGAATAAACTCGACCCCTAATCTCTTGCCATATACAAAAATAAAATAAAAGTGGATTAAATACTTAAATCTAAGATCTCAAACTCTGAAACTACTAAAATAAAACACTGGGGAAACTCTTCGGGAAATTGGACCAGGCAAAGATTTCTTGAGTAATATCCCCACAAGATCCCAAAAATGGACAAATGAGATCACATCAAGCTAATAAGCTTCAGCACAGTAAAAGAAACAACCAGTAAAGTGAAGAGACACCCCACAGAATGGGAGAAAACATTTGCAGATTATCTATCTGACAAGAGATTAATAACCAGAATATATAAGGAGCTCAAATAACTGTATAGGAAAAATCTAATAATCCAATTTAAAAATGGGCAAAAGATCTGAATAGACATTTCTCAAGAGAAAAAAAAGACAGACAAATAGCAAACAGGTATATAAAAAGGTGGTCCACATCATTGATCATCATAGAAATGCAAATCAAAACTGCAATGAGCTATCATCTCACCCTGGTTAAAACGGCAGTTATCCAAAAGACAGGCAATAACAAATGCTTACGAGGATATGGGAAAACGGATCCCTTGTACACAATGTAAATTAGTACAACTAGTACAGAGAATAGTTTGGAGGCTTCCCCAAAAATGACAATAGAGCTACCATGTGATAACACTAATCTCACTGCTAGGTGGGATTAACCATATGATACGCAAAAGAAAGGAAATCAGAATATCGAAGAAATATGTGCACTCTCACGTTTGTTGCAGCACTATTCAAGATTTGGAAGCAACCTAAGTGCCCATCGACAGATGAATGGATAAAGAAAATGTAGTATATATACACAATGGTGTACTATGTAGCCATTAAAAAAATGAGATCCTGTCATTCGCAGCAACATGGTCCGAACTGGAGGTCATTAAGTTCAGTAAAATAACACAGGCACAGAAAGACAAACTCCGTGTGTTCTCATTTATTTGTGGGAGACATAAATTAAAATAATTGAACCCATGTAGATAGAGAGTAGAAGGAGGGTTACCCGGGGCTGGGAAGGGTAGTGAGGAGTTGGCAGTCGGAAGTAGGGATGCTTAATCAGTACAAAAAATAGAAAGAATGAGTAACATCTAGTATTTGATAGTACATCAGGGCAACTATAGTAAAAAAATTAATTTTATATTTAAAAATAACTAAAAGAATATAACTGGACTGGGGGTGGTGGTTCCTGCCTATAATCCTGGAAATTTGGGAGGCCGAGGCGGGTGGATCACCTGAGGTCAGGAGTTCAAGACCAGCCTGGCCAACATGGTGAAACCCCGTCTCTACTAGAAATACAATAATTAGGTGGGCATGGTGGCACATGCCTGTAATCTCAGCTACTCGGGAGGCTGAGGTGGGAGAATAGCTTGAACCCAAGAGGCAGAGGTTGCAGTTAGCTGAGATGGCACCACTGCACTCCAGCCTGGGCGACAGAGCAAGACTCTCCATCTCTAAATAAATAAATAAATAAGAATATAATTGGATTGATTGCAACACAAAGAATGGATAAGTGCTTGGATAGACACCCTCATTTATCCTGATGTGATTATTATACATTGTATACCTGTATGAAAATATCCCATATGCTCCATTAATATAAACACCTATTATGTATCCACAAAAATTGAAAATCACAAAAACTATAAATATTATTTTTTTGTTTTCAAAAATAAAGTATACAAGTTATTGAAGGTAAAAGGCAAATGTCTGAATTATTATTTATTTTATAATTTTATTTTGAAATTAGATAAAGCTCAAATTCTAAATCATATTCTGAAAATTTACTTAAAGTTTATTAAACATGTTTTAAATTAAACCGTTTGAAATTCTAGTATTCTGTGACCATGTACTTGTCCATGTGAAGGCATTTAGGGTTACAGTGCATTGTGTGATGTCTGACTTCATATCCCAAATGACAGAGTTTCTCATATGTTCTCTAATAAAATTTTTGTGGATGTCTATGCTATATGGTTCTCTCTAAAGAACTGTCTGTCTTCTGTAAGGGTAGTGCTAAAGGATTAAGCATATGGGTCAATGTATTTGTGTTTGTTTCATTTTATAACAAATTATTGCAAACTTTATGGCTTAAAGCAACACAAATATATTATGTTAGAGGTCTATATGTTATAATTCTGACAGTGGTATCCCTGGACTAAAATCAAGGTGTTGGCAAGGTTGCACTCCTTCTGAAGACTCTAGGTAAAACAAAACAAAACAAACTGTTTCCTTCCTTTTTGCAGCTTCTAGAGACTCCCCACATTCCTTGGCTGCTGGCCCCCTTCCTGCATCTTCCACTCCAGCAATCTAGCATTTCTCTGACCTTGTTTCTATCATTGTGTCTCTTTCTCTGATCTTCTCTTCGGCATCACTCTTCCATTTTGAAACATCCCTGTGATTATATTGCATCCTCATAAACCAGGATAATCTCTCTATCTTAAGGATGGCTAGTATCTTAATCGCATTTGCAACCTTCATTCCCCTCTGCCATTTAACCTAAGATATTCACAAGTTCCAGGGTTTATAATATGGAAATCCTGGGGGAGCCATTAGTCTGCCTACCTTGGGGGGGAAATAATAATCCCCATAGGTTCTCAGTTGGAACAGACCCCTGTTACAAACGACAAATTAACAAAAGAAAACAAGCAGTAGTTTAGTAACATGTCTTTCATGTACACATAGAAGAAACCCAGAACATGAATAGTTCTCAAAGAGCTGACTTTAAATTCCAGCTTACATAGCATCTTCAGCAAAGAACAGTAAACTTTTAGAGAAGGGATAAAACAAAGGAAAAGGATTTTGAGTCTCTAGACAACAACTTAGGACAAGGTGAATAACTGGCAGATAAATAGTAAAGGTAACTAATGAGACACGTGGTTAGTTAGTAAGGCTTCTTAATGCAGATTCCTGATTATTATCTCTGAACTGAGAAGGGTCCAAAGGTGTCTTAAGTAGTTAAACGTTGCTGTCACTAGTAGAATGGAAGAGGGGAAAGGATAGGATAGTTTCTGTCCTTGTATATCTGTGTCCTGTTATTATGCAAACAAATGAAGGACAGGGAATTTTCTGCATCTGCCGCTTCTTCACTGTTTCCAGCTCAACGATCTTTCATATTTTGGAGAAGGAAGGATATTTTGGTCTCCCACACTACCATAGTCAAGTAAGGCTACATTATGCTGTGATAACAAACAAATAAAAACTCCAAAATCTTAAAGCCTTGTAATAACAAAGATGTATTCCCTAATAGTGCTACATGTCCCTCTCAGATCAGCAGAGATCTCTGCTCGTTGTACTTAATAAGAGGCCCAGGCTGACAAAGCTGCTGCCATCTTGAACATAGCTGCTTGATGTGCCAGAGAGAATAAAGAACTCTGCAGGGTCACCCACTAGCAATTCAGTACTTGTCCCAAAAAACAGCATGCATAATGTCTGCTCAGAACACACTGTTCATAACTTGTCTCATGACTCTGCCCAGCCTCAGAAAATTCAGCCAAGGTAATCCCATTTTGTGCCTTAAAAGGAAAAAATAAATCACACTTACAACCATTACATGAAGTTGAAGCCTACTTGTTACAAATACATACAAATGCTAGGTAAATAAATAAAAGAAATGTAATTGATAGCTGAGCTTGCAAAAATGAAAATGAAATCTTTACATTTCAGGAATGAAATCCAGAACCATAAGACATGAGCTATTGCTGCTACTGCTTTGAATGAGAAGAGGAGAAAGTGTTTAATTAGAACCATAAATATGAAGGAGTTGAGGTTTAATATCCTCAGAGGGAGGTAAGACAGGGCCACAGACAAAAGGGCAAAAGGAACCGAGATTTCTACGTAAAGCCAGAATCCCTAGAAAGATATACAATGCACAAAAGAAATGGAGAGAAAACTCTACTCACTAAATAAGAACAACCACATGTTTCTACCCAAGCGATAGAGATAGAGGAGGAGGTAGAAGTATCCCTAAAGCAATCCAGCCCAGCAGCATGTTAAATTCTCCCACTCTATTGATTTGTGTGTTTTTTCCTCCTTTTATATCTACACATTTTGGCTTTATATATTTGAAGCTTTATTATTAGGCACATTCATATCAAAAATTTATATATGATGTATTAATTATTGTATCATGAACCGTTTTTCTTTATCCCTAGCGATAGTTCTTATCTCAAAGATTGCATTATATGATGTTGACATAGCTATACCCATGTGTTTAGCTAGTGTTTATTTAGTATTTCTTTTCCTTTTTTTATTTTCTGCCTTCTTTTTCTCTGAGATTTTATTCTGTCTCTTTTAAGCAACATGTAACTGATAGAATTTTTAATGCACTTTTTCAATTGGAATATCTCGTAAACATTTGTGTGTGAAACAAGGACACTATTACCAGGTAAAAATTCAAGCCGAAGACTGGGAGACATTATTGTCTACGTGTATAATAGACGATCTATAGAAGCCCTACAAATAAAAAGACAGACAAATACCCTAGTGGGAACACAAGCAAAGTAAATAAACAGGTACATCAAAGATATAATTCTAATGGGCAACAAGCAAAAGTCAAGTAGCTTTAGTAGTAATCAGAGAAATGCTGATAGCATGTTGGAAAGCATTGTGAAAATACCAAAGAAATTTGTAGATGCACATTACCTAGGAAAATAATTCTACCTCCTGTTACCCATCCTAGAAAAATTCCTATGCACTAATAAGGGAGCCTTAGGTGAAAGGGATTTTCACCATTTCATTTGTAATAGTATGATATTTGAAACAAACTTATTGTTCATTAATATGAAAGTGGGTAAACAGAGGATCAATAAATGGAATACAGTATTGAAATTATAAACACTGCACCAGAATGCATCAATACATCAACAAGGATAAATCTCACAAAATCATGTTATAAATAAAGAAAAAAGTTCCCAAAGCATTAGGGTCATACGGCACTATTTATGTACATTATGAAAATGCCCAAAACATTTCTTTGTATTATTTGAAGATGCATATATATGTTATTTAAAATATGGATTTGAATACTCACCAAATTAAGGAGGCTGGTTGAATC